>NC_135222.1:17484872-17624872 GCF_052324685.1 Brachyhypopomus gauderio
TAATTGCACAGATGGGTAAATGCGGAGGACAAATTTCAATTGCAGTGAAAAATCACAATTGACAAAATATGGCACATTTACATTTTTTGTGTACGATAAGCTGAGGCAGCGCAGCCTCCACCGTAGCGCATCTCGGCAACGATCGCTCTTTCTCACGCTGTACGCACGCACGAGAACAATGTTCGTTTTCTTCTATACTGTATTTACGATCAAAGCGTATCTAAATCTATGGTCACGTTTAACGACAAAAACTGCTTTACGACAGACTTTTCAGTCTCTAAACCCATCGTTAAGCGGGGACTCACTGTATATCCTTCGTTGCATAGATTCAACAAGGTATTGATAACATTCCTCAGATAATCTGGTCCATATTGACATCATGCAGTTGCTGCAGATTTGTCGGCTGCACATCCATGATGCGAATCTCCCGTTCCACCATATCCCAAAGGTCTATTGGATTGAGATCTGGTGACTGTGGAGGCCATTCGAGTACAATGAACTCATTTTCATGTTCAAGACAACCAGACTGAGATGATTCTCGCTTTATAACATGGCACGTTATCCTGCTGGAAGTAGCCATCAGAAGATGGGTACACTGTGGTCATAAAGGGATGGACATGGTGCTGACACAATGCGCAATTGGTACTAATGGGCCCAAAGTGTGCCAGGAAAATATGCCCCACACCATTGCACCACCACCACCAGCCTGAACCGTTGATACAAGACAGGATGGATCCATGCTTTCATGTTGTTGATGCAAATTCTGACCCTACCATCCGAATGTCGCAACAGAAATCGAGACTCATCAGACCAGGCAACGTTTTTCCAATCTTCTATTGTCCAATTTTGGTGAGCCTGTGCAAACTGTAGCCTCAGTTTCCTGTTCTTAGCTGACAGGATTGGCACCCTGCTGCTGTAGCCCATCCGCCTCAAGGTTTGACGTATTGTGTGTTCAGAGCTTTTCTGCATACCTCGGTTGTAACGACTGGTTATTTGAGTTACTGTTGCCATTCTATCAGCTCAAACCAGTCTGGCCATTCTCCTCTGACCTCTGGCATCAACAAGGCTTTTGCGCCCCCAAAACGGCCACTTCACTGGATATTTTCTCTTTTTCGAATCATTTTCTGAAAACTCAAGAGATGTTTGTATGTGAACATCCCTGTAGATCAGCAGTTTCTGAAATACTCAGACCAGCCCGTCTGGCACCAACAACCATGCAACGTTCAAAGTTCCTTAAATCACCTTTCTTCCCCATTCTGATGTTCAGTTTGAACTGCAGCAGATCGCATTGGCCAGGTTCTCTCCCTCTCTCTCTCCCATCCCTATCTCCCCCTCTCGTTCTCTCTCTCCCTCTCTCTCTCTCTCTGATATATATATATAATAAAACACACACAGTATATATGTTGTGCACAGCCTGAGATCAAAGCCTGTCCTAATAGCCCAGCGTTGGCCTGGCTCTCCTCACTTTGCTGTCATGTCTCTCCATTATGCAGAAGCACAAGTGTCTTCGTCTCTCGCAGCTTCCATCATCTCATTCACTGGAAATCAGTTTGATGAAAAATCCAGGATCAGAGTAAACGCACTTGCAAGTTTTCCCTTTAGAATTCTCCTCATATTACACATATCTCTCTCTCTCTCTCTCTCTCTCTCTCTCTCTCTCTCTCTCTTTGTCATCTCCCCTTCCTTCGTCTCCCTTCCTCTCCGGCAACATGTCAGCTTAATTATCTGTAGTTTCGGTGGGCTAATCGAATCCCTCCTGATATAGCACAGTTCTGAGGAAGCAATGAGGCTGAACTAATCTGGATTTGATCAAATATGTGGCTGTGTGCTCCTCATGGGCAGACGTCAACGTATTCACAACTCCTCACCTCTCCTTTTGTCTCCTCACCTCTCCTCACCTCACCTCTCCTCTCCTCACCTCTCCTCACCTCTCCTCACCTCTCCTCTTGTCTCCTCTCCTCACCTCTCCTTTTGTCTCCTCACCTCTCCTCACCTCTCCTCACCTCTCCTCACCTCTCCTCACCTCACCTCTCCTCACCTCTTCTCACCTCACCTCTCCTCACCTCACCTCTCCTCACCTCTCCTCACCTCACCTCTCCTCACCTCACCTCTCCTCACCTCTTCTCACCTCACCTCACCTCTCCTCACCTCTCCTCACCTCACCTCTCCTCTCCTCACCTCTCCTCTTGTCTCCTCACCTCTCCTCACCTCACCTCACCTCTCCTCACCTCTCCTCTTGTCTCCTCACCTCTCCTCACCTCACCGCTCGTCTCATCTCCTCATCTGTCCTTTTGTCTCCTCACCTCTCCTCTCCTCACCTCACCTCTCCTCACCTCTCGTCTCATCTCCTCACCTCTCCTCTTGTCTCCTCACCTCTCCTCACCTCACCGCTCGTCTCATCTCCTCACCTCTCCTCTTGTCTCCGCACCTCTCATCTCCTCATCTCACCTCTCCTCTCGCCATCCTGCGGTGATGGTGTGATGGTGTGTCACCACTGAGGGGCTTCATATCTCCACACAGCTGCTCTTATGAGCCTTTTCTCCCTGTCTCATGAACATGTTCTTCTGTAGCTCCATCAGTGGAGATGATCTTCTGAATGATCTTTAGTTCTGTGCGACCTGTGCGTGGTTTGTTGTAGATATAATCATGCTCTACAGCCAGACAACTGGATTTTCCAGCGAACATTTGCGAGAGTTAGGACAGCGGTACAACGTGCCCTCTAAAGTGTCCTATCCGTTATGCTGGACAGGAGCCGTTGGCAGTCGGACTTTAGAGGAGGCTCCAGTGGAGCGGAGGGGGGGGGGGGGGGGATCTGCAGCTCATCCACTTTGTGTGTGACATTTCTTAAACTGAACAAAATGATGGAAACTTACAGTTATAGGGAATTTAAAATCAGGGTCATTCTAGACTGGTTTTTTTTTTCAGCGGTTTTGTTCTCCCCTGGAGGAAGGATACCGAGAGGAGACACAAACTCAGAGGGGGGCGTGATTGCTTGCTTGAGCTCTCCCTCAGAATAGGGACTAAGTGGCTTTCCTTGATTTTCTAAAGCGCAGAGCAGGGATGCTTCCCAGACAGGGGCAGAGAGAGAGAGAGAGAGAGAGAGAGAGAGAGAGAGAGAGAGAGAGAGAGAGGGCACTGATTCAGCAGGGATGCTTCCTAGACGGGTAGAGGGAGAGGCCCCTCGGGGACGGGACCGCACCGGGCTTTAAAAGCACATGCACTTCCACTTAGCTGCATTGTTGCAGCGAGATTACATATTCTTTTATATTCTTTGATCATAAGGGCACCGAGCCTTTCTTGATCACTTGACGGCGGACTAGACTGGCAGAGTGGATGGGGGAAGGGCAGATGTCTAATCTGTGTTATTGGTGGGCACTCTGTCCTGGCCCTCTGCACTCGGTCAGGGATGGTTACCTGTGTTTGAGGAGGAACCTGGCATTGTGTGGTCTGAATGAGGAGCACTTGGACATCGATAAATGAAATGATCATTGAGCCCCAGAGGACATCCAGGCATTGTGGGATTTGAAGTCCTTTTGTGTGGTATCCGGTGTAAGCTATAATATCTGCGCAAATCAATAAGCCCAGTTTTAACAAAAATGAGGGGACCCACGACCAAACTGTTGGTGTGAGGTTCTGCTCTCTCTCTCTCTCTCTCTCTCTCTCTCTCTCTCTCTCTCCTCCCCTTCTCCACGTCTGTCCGAAGAAGAAGCCGTTGCTAAGAAACAGTCAATGTGATGTGAGCTTGGATCCCTTTTCTGTTTCCTTTTCTTCTTTCATTTCATCTTTTTCTTTAATCCGATGTGAGATCTTTGTGGAAAACGTACGACTTCCGCAGATTTTTGTGGTTCAAAACTACTTAATACCGTCGAGAGCGGTTCTTAACGTGTGTTCATTGTGTTTGTTGATGTCGTGATGAGGCCTGCATTCAAGAATCTAAAGCAGCAATGTTGTTCTCTTTCTTTCTTTCTTTCTTTTTCTTTTCTTTCCTTCTTTTCAGTGGTGAGAGTGAGGCAGGCTTCAGGTAAATGGCAGACGAACAGTCTTCACTGTGTCTGTTCAGGAGTAACTTCTTCTTTTAATTGTCCCAGAATCTTTCCTGTAGTTCACAGTGACATCTGTGTAGCTGCCTGTATCCTGCGTACACCCACACACTCTTGGGCAGTATTATTACCTGCTTTGTTCAAAAAGGAAAATGTGTTGGATGATGTATTTAAATTTCTTTTGGTGAAACTCAGCTATTTACTTGTTGGTGAGATATGTGTGCATATTGTGTGTGTGTGTGTGTGTGTGTGTGTGTGTGTGTGTGTGTGTGTGTGTGTGTGTGTGTGTGTGTGTGTGTGTGTGTGTGTATTTGAGAGAGAAAGAGAGAGGGGTGTGTATGAGAGAGTGAAGGAGAGAGAGAGAGAGAGAGAGAGAGAGAGAGAGAGAGAGAGAGAGAGAGTGTTTGAGAGTGAGCATGTGTGGTACTCATGGGGAGGGGAGTTAACACATGTATTTTAAATGAAATGTAAAATGTAGGACATGGTCACTGTCAACATGACCATCCTTGCTGACAGAGAGAGAGAGGGGGGGGGGGCAGAGAGCCAGAGAGCCATTGACTGACAGCCTTCTCATACATGGCCAGAATTGTTGTAGGTAAGTAGACCACACCTGTGTGGTCAGGTGTGGATCCACCCACCCACTCACCCATCTACACACCCACCCACTCACACATCCACCCACCACCAACTCACCCATCTACACACCCACCCACTCACCCATCCACCCACCCACTCACACTCACACATCCACCCACCCACTCACACATCCACCCACCACCAACTCACCCATCTACCCACTCACCCATCTACACACCCACCCACTCACCCATCCACCCACCCACTCACCCATCCACCCACCCACTCACACTCACACATCCACCCACCTACTCACACATCCACCCACCACCAACTCACCCATCTACCCACTCACCCATCTACACACCCACCCACTCACCCATCCACCCACCCACTCACACATCCACCCACCACCAACTCACCCATCTACCCACTCACCCATCTACCCACTCACCCATCCACCCACCCATCCACCCACCCACTCACACATCCACCCACTCACTCACACATCCACCCACCACCCACTCACCCTCCCTCCCCTCCTGAAGTTAGCTGAGGTTCAGGTATTTAGGACATGCTGATAGAGCTTGTCGGGTGGGGCGATTAATCAGTGTTTTAATGGCGATCTGTCACAGTGGTCTTTTTGGAATAGCAGTGTGCAGTCTAGAGAGAGTGAGAGTAGACTTGATTAGATGTTTCTGAGGCCCCACTGCCTGGCTCCCTGTCTCCTGCTTCTAAAATTACCTCAGCTGACATTTGGAATAGGGCACACTTCTCAACCTCTGACAATGGAAACAGTCAAATTGATAGTCTGCAGGGAGTCTGCACTGAACACATTACCTCTGTATCAAGCTATTAGACGTGTGCTTGCTTATATGCATGTATTTATGTGTGTGTGTGTGTGTGTGTGTGTGTGTGTGTGTGTGTGTGTGTGTGTGTGTGTGTGTGTGTGAGTGTGTGTGTGAGGAGTCAAGCCCTTGCTGCTCTGCTGCCTCTTCAAGTCTGAGCTACTGTACTCACCCTAGACCAATGGGTCTACATTCTACATGTGTGTGTGTGTGTGTATATATATATATATATTGTGTATTAAATGTTTGAGGTAGATATGACTGAGTTCATCACTCCATTTCCCAGTACATAAGCAGGCAACGGCATAGGAACTGCAGCTGGACGGGTGGGTGTGACTCCTCCACCCATGAGGACGGGTGGGTGTGTGACTCCTCCACCCATGAGGACGGGTAGGTGTGACTCCTCCACTCATGAGGACAGGTGGGTGTGTGACTCCTCCATCCATGAGGACGGGTGGGTGTGTGACTCCTCCACCCATGAGGACGGGTGGGTGTGTGACTCCTCCACCCATGAGGACGGGTAGGTGTGACTCCTCCACTCATGAGGACAGGTGGGTGTGTGACTCCTCCATCCTTGAGGATGGGTGGGTGTGTGTCTCCTCCAGCCATGAGGACGGGTGGGTGTGTGACTCCTCCACCCATGAGGACGGGTGGGTGTGTGACTCCTCCACCCATGAGAACGGGTGGGTGTGTGACTCCTCCAGCCATGAGTACGGGTGGGTGTCACTCCTCCACCCATGAGGACGGGTAGGTGTGACTCCTCCACCCATGAGGACAGGTGGGTGTGTGACTCCTCCACCCATGAGGACGGGTGGGTGTGACTCCTCCACCCATGAGGACGGGTAGGTGTGACTCCTCCACCCATGAGGACAGGTGGGTGTGTGTCTCCTCCACCCATGAGGACGGGTAGGTGTGACTCCTCCACCCATGAGGACAGGTGGGTGTGACTCCTCCACCCATGAGGACGGGTGAGTGTGTGACTCCTCCACCCATTCCTCATCTGTTGAGGAAGAGAGTGTTTGCCTAGCAGACGGTTTGATTCTCCTCAGAGATGCTGCACCCAGATTTGTGGATCGGTGTGGTCCCCATTTAAAATGGTAATTACAGAAACACGTCCCAGCTGTTAAACTGCAAACGGATTCAGTGAGCAGCGTATTTCTGCACATTCGTGCTCCCTCCCCAATTAATTTATGGCAGCAAATCAGGCCAATTAAAACAAGAGTAAAATCAGCATGATGGGATTTATTTCTGTTATTTCCTTCTTCAGCAGTGTTGAGTTCTGCTCCGGTCCTGTGTTGAGTTCTGCTCCGGTCCTGTGTTGAGTTCTGCTCCGGTCCTGTGTTGAGTTCTGTTACTGTGGAGATGCAGAAACATATGTGAGGTTTTATTTTTTCTTCACTACTGAGACGACCTGGAGAATCTGCAGCAGAGCACACACACACACACACACACACACAGCCAAAAACAGAGAAGTACACACACAGATCCACATGATCGAGTGTCATGCGTGGGTATACCAGCAGCGAGGACTAGGCGAGGTGATTCACCATGACGTCACTTCCTGTGAATGTTGGTTGCCTAGGGGCACATGTCTGGATTTGCGACAGCGTCTCGCCACCATTAACGCACAGGACAAGAATATCTTCTCAGCACCTTAAAGTAGGGAGCTGGCTAATGACACGTCTGTGTTAATGTTCCCTGGCTGATCGGTGTGAGGAGAGGAGAGCAGGATTAATGCTGGATCTTCACTGCAGTCTTTGTTTGATTCATGCAGCCACACATGGGTCATGTGTGTGATTGGTTCATGCTCTCACCTGGTTCCTGGCTTGCTTGATTTTGCATATTTACCTGCGTCTCTGGGCATCCATCATTGCGTCACTAACTCTTTAAGTTCCGAGCTTTCATTTTGCATAGATTTTTATATATGCAGATTTTGTTTGTTGAATGTTTTTCTTAAATCTGAAATTAAAATCTTAAAACCGTAATCTTGCTCCACTCTAGCCGTCTCTCTCAACAACCTGCAGTTCAACCTCCCCTCCTTGTTTCCAAGGGAACTGTTTCTAAGGTTACAAGTTTACATATTTCTGCTCTCAGCAGTGCTATACAGTAGATGGAGGTCCCCCTCGAGCTAAAATCCATGATAGGATGGAGGTCTTCCATTGCAATGCCCTGTAGAGACAAGGAAAGGGCTTTTGATAGGTTTACCTTCATCTGGGCTGGAGTGCCCTAGAGAGCACACTTCACTGCCGCTCTTTGACATTGACGCCATGTGACTGATACTCCCAGGGAAAGAGGAATGAGTCCAGGAACTGCTGTTGACATGCTTAGTGAAACATCTCCATAAGTGTCTCCCCTGCCCGTCCCTCTCCCAATCCCTGGCTGGGGCCTTTTAGACATCTTACATTTGCCTTTGCACTCTTGAAATTTGATCTTAATAGCTTTCTACACGTGTGAAGTTAATTAACAGCTTCGTGTTGCCGTGGAGGGCGGCCAGTGGGGTGCAGTACGATGCTTGCTGGATTCCCACCGCAGAACCCTCCAGCAGGGGGCGCTGTCTGTTCTCACCATTAGGGCGGCAAAATAGTGCAAACGGAAGAGAGTGAGCGAGTCAGAGCGCATGTGAAGGTGTGCACGAGTGTGAGCTTGCACGAGTGTGTGCACGAGTGTGAAGAGTTACTTTGTTGTTAATCAGATGCTGCACTGGATTTATGGAGTTCTGACCAGTGAAAAACAAACATGTGATTCATCTTGGAGACAAATGCATCTCATGCTGAGATCGTGAGAGGTATTCCGAAGTTTTGATAAATAAATATCTTTTGCTTTTAATTGCTGTTAATATTACTTTGTTTCTCATTGACAGTTTTACTTTTTAAATCATTACAATGATTAACAATAATAACAGTTGTTATGATTTTCATATTATTATTATCATTACTATAATTAAGTTAAAAGCATTGTGAAGTTGAACCACAGAATATCCAGTGGGGTTTCTGTCCTGGTGTTCAGGGTAGTGTTTTATACAAGCCCTTGTCCTGGTGTTCAGGGTACTGTTTTATACAAGCCCTTGTCCTGGTGTTCAGGGTAGTGTTTTATACAAGCCCTTGTCCTGGTGTTCAGGGTAGTGTTTTATACAAGCCCTTGTCCTGGTGTTCAGGGTAGTGTTTTATACAAGCTCTTGTTCTGGTGTTCAGGGTAGTGTTTTATACAAGCCCTTGTCCTGGTGTTCAGGGTAGTGTTTTATACAAGCTCTTGTTCTGGTGTTCAGGGTAGTGTTTTATACAAGCCCTTGTCCTGGTGTTCAGGGTAGTGTTTTATACAAGCTCTTGTTCTGGTGTTCAGGGTAGTGTTTTATACAAGCTCTTGTTCTGGTGTTCAGGGTAGTGTTTTATACAAGCCCTTGTCCTGGTGTTCAGGGTAGTGTTTTATACAAGCTCTTGTTCTGGTGTTCAGGGTAGTGTTTTATACAAGCCCTTGTCCTGGTGTTCAGGGTAGTGTTTTATACAAGCTCTTGTTCTGGTGTTCAGGGTAGTGTTTTATACAAGCTCTTGTTCTGGTGTTCAGGGTAGTGTTTTATACAAGCCCTTGTCCTGGTGTTCAGGGTAGTGTTTTATACAAGCTCTTGTTCTGGTGTTCAGGGTAGTGTTTTATACAAGCTCTTGTTCTGGTGTTCAGGGTAGTGTTTTATACAAGCTCTTGTTCTGGTGTTCAGGGTAGTGTTTTATACAAGCCCTTGTCCTGGTGTTCAGGGTAGTGTTTTATACAAGCCCTTGTCCTGGTGTTCAGGGTAGTGTTTTATACAAGCCCTTGTCCTGGTGTTCAGGGTAGTGTTTTATACAAGCCCTTGTCCTGGTGTTCAGGGTAGTGTTTTATACAAGCCCTTGTCCTGGTGTTCAGGGTAGTGTTTTATACAAGCCCTTGTCCTGGTGTTCAGGGTAGTGTTTTATACAAGCTCTTGTCCTGGTGTTCAGGTGCTCATTTTCACTTCATGCCTAAGAGGCCAAAGGTCATATGTAGAGGTAGCAGAGACACTCCTGTAGAGGGGTTTTGGGGGAGTTCACTATTCTTCAGTGCCTGATCCAGAATGTACATTTCCAATAGATCATTAGTTTTGGACATAAATTCAGGGTAAATGTGAGTTATTGTATTCTTAATCTCCTTTCAAATGGGTTAGATGGCTGAGAATATTTCCACGGCTGTACCCTGGGAATATTCCCATGGTGCTGTACCCTGGGAATATTTCCACTGTGCCATACTGAGGGTAGTCATGATCTGGTGGTTAGGGAACTGTTCTTTTGACTGGAGGGTCGTAAGTTTGATTCCCATTCCCGAGGCCATGACTGAGGTGCCCTTGAGGAAGGTACCTAACCACAGCTGCTCCCTGGGCACAAGGCTAGGGCTGGGCACATGTGCACCGCAGCCTGCTAGTGACCACTAGTGTGTTTGTATGTGTTCTCACTGCACAGATGAGTAAATGCAGTGGACAAATTTCAATTGGCATGAAAATCACAATAACACACAATTTCTGACAATCACAATTGACAAATAAGGTACATTTACTTTCACTGTGCTGTACTCTATCTGCAATCTCAAGCATCAGTTTGGTCTTTTAACTCCAAATCCTGTACCCCACCCCCCCCCACCCCCCCCACACGAAAATCCTTTGACCAACGAATACAGAATTGTATTCAAGGTTTTTTTCCTGTTCAAATGGTTGTTTGCGTGTCTTCATTTTGGAAAATTGAGATTTTCGTTTGACTTGTGATGGCTGTTTTGCATGGTGGAGAGGCATGATGAGGTCGCCACACTCTGCTCTCTCTCTGATGCTCCACATATGACTCCGTTATACACCAGAGACGAACAAGCACTGCAGAGGTGAGTTGGGACCATTTGATAAGTGGGAATGAAACGATTTTATGAAGGGTTGTAGTGACCACCTGTAAATCACGGTTAATAAATCCTTTGTTGGCTTCATGTTCTCTTTGCTTTGCTCGTTTTTAGAAGGCAAGTTAATGTAAAACAACAAAAAATAAACTTTGAAAGTAAAGTTTGATGAGATTAGTGTGCTTCAGAGTTCAGTACAGTCAGCAGTGAGGTCTCTTACAATCTTATTCATCACTCGTCTGTCAGCACTGAGGATACGCTGCAGTATTTGTTCCTGGTTTAAAGTACAGCGTGGCGACGCTGTGGTTGGGGACTGCCACTTTTTGACATCCCTAAAAAAGAAGCAGCTCTAGCTCATTTTGTTCTGAGATGTTTGTTTTGTTATTTTAAGCGTGTTGTGTTTTATCTTGTGACGGCTACTCTGGTGCTCTGAGAAGTGTGCTTCATAACCAGCACCTCTGATGAGACGTCATACATCATTTCTCACAGTGGCTTAATGGACATCCCCTCCCAATTACGCCACTCCCCAGAGACACTGACCGTTGAAGAAACACCACCATGTTAACAGTGTGAAATACTAAAGTCATGGTCTCAAATCCTACTCATCTTTTGGACACAGCTCTGCAGTCTTCTGGGGTAGTTTTATCGAAGCGAACTGCAGAAGGTTCTACACACTTCTCCAGGCTTGTGTCTTTCCCACAGAATCTCAGACTCAATACTGATCACTCTGCTTTTGTGATGTTTGTTGAGCTCGGTAGCTGTACATAAAATGGTATGGATATGGCTTGTATTGTCCTGTTAATAATGTTTCTTGGAATAATAATGTTTGAGTCCTGGTCTTCGCTAGCACCGTGGTGATTTATACTCATTTGTTTCATCCTTGTCCTCAAATCTGTCCTGGAAAATGATCTAACTGAATAAAACTACAATTTAAAGCCTTGCTGCGTCTCAGTGCTGTGACGGTTGTGTAACGGGTTAATTCTGCATTAGCACATTCCGCTTGAACCACCACAAAGCGCATTTGAACGGTTGGGTTACTCTCAAACGTCAGTGAATGGTTCAGGTACAATGGCTTCCCTCCTAATCGTAGTCACACAGCAACGTCCTGCTGACGGACACCGACACACTTCAAATGAAAGCTCAAAAAAAGGGGCCCATGTGGCATTCCCCCCAGTGGCTGATGGGAAAATTCACCCTGTTCTCTTTGCCATAGTTTGCTTGAATTATCAGCATGTGCTCGAAATTCTATAAGGCCTCAGGAGAAAAAGTCTATTGAAAGATATGCAGTGGATTGAGGATCGGCACCTATTTAAAATTCCTCAAAATAATCAGGAGTCTAATTGCATTACCACTGTGGGCACATAATGATTGTGGAGCTGGATAGAGTGCAGGCACAGTCCTGTGCTAATCAGGCTCTGAAATAATGGACAGGTGATGAGGAGAGTGGACCACATCGGTTAAAATGGATATGGCTGACAGTCCCCCATAGATTTGCACTGAAATTGAACATGGACCTCATGCTTCCGTTTCTGCTGGGGGAATGTGTGTTTGCGTTCTGATTGTGGAGAAAGGGCTGTGGTCCTCTGAGCTCTGTGATGCTGGGGGAGGAGATGTCAGTGTGATGGTGGTGGGAGGAGATATCAGTGTGATGGTGGTGGGAGGAGATATCAGTGTGATGGTGGTGGGAGGAGATATCAGTGTGATGGCGGTGGGAGGAGATATCAATGTGATGGCGGTGGGAGGAGATATCAGTGTGATGGTGGGGAGGAGATATCAGTGTGATGGTGGTGGGAGGAGATATCAATGTGATGGTGGTGGGAGGAGATATCAGTGTGATGGTGGTGGGAGGAGATATCAGTGTGATGGTGGTGGGAGGAGATATCAGTGTGATGGTGGTGGGAGGAGATATCAGTGTGATTGTGGTGGGAGGAGATATCAATGTGATTGTGGTGGGAGGAGATATCAGTGTGACGGTGGTGGGAGGAGATATCAGTGTGACGGTGGTGGGAGGAGATATCAGTGTGACGGTGGTGGGTGGAGATATCAGTGTGACGGTGGTGGGTGGAGATATCGGTGTGATGGTGGTGGGAGGAGATATCGGTGTGATGGTGGTGGGAGGAGATATCGGTGTGTTGGCGGTGGGTGGAGATATCAGTGTGATGGCGGTGGGTGGAGATATCAGTGTGATAGTGGTGGGTGGAGATATCGGTGTGATGGTGGGGAGGAGATATCAGTGTGATGGTGGTGAGAGGAGATATCAGTGTGTTGGCGGTGGGAGGAGATATCAGTGTGATGGCGGGGTGGAGATATCAGTGTGATGGTGGTGGGTGGAGATATTGGTGTGATGGTGGGGAGGAGATATCAGTGTGATGGCGGTGGGAGGAGATATCAGTGTGATGGCGGGGTGGAGATATCAGTGTGATGGTGGTGGGTGGAGATATCGGTGTGATGGTGGGGAGGAGATATCAGTGTGATGGCGGTGGGTGGAGATATCAGTGTGATGGCGGTGGGAGGAGATATCAGTGTGATGGCGGGGTGGAGATATCAGTGTGATGGCGGTGGGTGGAGATATCAGTGTGTTGGCGGTGGGAGGAGATATCAGTGTGATGGCGGGGTGGAGATATCAGTGTGATGGCGGGGAGCAGAGGGGACTGAGGGGACTGCTGGAACTGAATCACAGTCTCACCTCACTCGTCTCTCAAGGTGCCATCCAGTAACTTTCCAATTATTTTTAATAATTATGTAATCAGCCACATCTGACGTGTGCGAGGCTTTAATTAAGTTATTAATTAGTTGAATAATGTGATTTTTCTCTGGTACTGAAGCTTGACTCACCCTCTCAACTCTCAAAATGAAGGTATAATTATGGTGTTAGCCAGGGAGATCCTCTCAAACTAGTGAATGAGCTCGAACACAAGCTGTTGTGGACATCAAACAAAACATTGAGATATATATGAACCCGAGTCCTGAGATATATATGAGCAAAGGGAAATAAAGTCCTCAGGTCTTTATATATCTGACTCTTTCTTCTACCACATGCTATTCTTCCACACAGGAGATGTTCTGGTCAGCATGCCGTGTGCTGTTGTGGATAGGCTGTAGCGCCTGCGAAATTATCGCTGCTGTGTTTTTGTGATGTGTGTGCCTGCTCTGTGCAGACAGCCACGTGAACGCTCGCACCATGGCCTGCTCAGACGCCTGAGCACACGGCAGCTCGAGCAGTTTGCGCTAATCGGCACCGCTGAAGGCTGAAGTTCACAGGTGTGGCCCACAAACTCCTGATGGTGCTGTGCTCTCTCCGGTAGCTGGATCCATGTTCACATAGACACAAATGGAGCGGAAGCTGCTGGCTATGGGGGACTTGATCAAAGGAAGGTGTCTGTTCTCCTCTAATACTGCCAACTCCTCTTCTCCAAACCAACGAGATTAGAGGGAGAATGTTCTCTGTACTATTCTGAGAGCAGTGGGGGTTTTTGTAACCAAACAAAGAATTGTATTTTGAGGTTACAAGATGAATCATGTATTGGAGGCGAGGTTGTTTAAAACCACTGAGATGTGAAAGATCTGTAGTTACAGTTTTGCAACTCCAATGTTTGTTTGTTTGTTTGTTTGTTTGCTTTTAAACTTGCATAACACTCCCCAGGGACTTAGCTAGCTAGCACTGCTATGCACTGACGGCTTCTGATGAGAAAGTGGGACTTGTGGAGTGAAATCCCCCATCATGCCTGTGGGTCTCTGCACTGCCCTCATATCCCACATGTGATTGTCCTCATCATCTCCTTTTAGCATCTCCATCTCATCTCCATCAGCACTTACAGTGGCAGCGCACAACTTTACCTGAAGACACACAATGACAGGAGGGAAAGAGACTAAGACCTTATCACTCTCTGGATCCTGTCCTGGATGTTGTATTCTGTTCTGGATGTTGTATTCTGTTCTGGATGTTGTATTCTGTTCTGGATGTTGTATTCTGTCCTGGATGGTGTATTCTGTCCTGGATGATGTAGTCTGTCCTGGATGATGTAGTCTGTCCTAGATGGTGTAGTCTGTCCTGGATGGTGTATTCTGTCCTGGATGGTGTAGTTTGTCCTGGATGGTGTATTCTGTCCTGGATGGTGTATTCTGTCCTGGATGGTGTATTCTGTCCTGGATGATGTAGTCTGTCCTGGATGGTGTATTCTGTCCTGGATGGTGTATTCTGTCCTGGATGATGTAGTCTGTCCTGGATGATGTATTCTGTCCTGGATGATGTATTCTGTCCTGGATGGTGTATTCTGTCCTGGATGGTGTATTCTGTCCTGGATGGTGTAGTTTGTCCTGGATGGTGTAGTCTGTCCTGGATGGTGTATTCTGTCCTGGATGTTGTATTCTGTCCTGGATGGTGTATTCTGTCCTGGATGGTGTAGTCTGTCCTGGATGGTGTATTCTGTCCTGGATGGTCATGCGAATGCGAATGCTTCTAGAATCTGTTTATTTGTGTGGAGGTGGGAGACATCGCGGGGCCGTGAGATCTCATGCTGGTGCCGTGTGAGTCGGTGCGGACTCCTCACTGTGTCCAGCATCATTAGGAGGGAGATGAAAGCTGCGAAAGGTTACGTTGAACACCACGAGTCGCACAGGAGGACACGGAAGCTTGGGAGAAATGGGATTAGAGACTCATTATAGCTCCAGACCTTCCTCCACTAGCACTGTCTTCTTCTTCTGCAGCTATCAATCAGCAGGTTGTTTTGGTGCCTCTTCATGTATAATTTGTCACCATTTTATATCCATTTGTGTCGGGTCCGAGCGTCCCATCATCAGTGTTAAGTGTGGACGTTTAGCCGAAAGTCACAGACTGCAGAAATATGATACCACCGTAATTTCTAAAAAAAAAACGTGACTGCTTATTAATTCCTGTAATATGTCAGGGACGACTCTGAAGCAAATATCAGTGAAGGAGGTCCTTAAAAAAACCGGACACTAGACCAAACAAAGCGTGCGGGGAGGATTTCATAAACCCTGCGCACCGGCTTTGCTTCAGTGTGCTCAAGCTGAGCAGGGAGGCGTTCACCGGGCTCCTTAACAACACAATCCCTGCTTGATTATTCGGGTCTGGTTGCAGGGCCGTGCCATGTGGTGGACTGCAGGTTTGGAGCGAGCCCTACGGGGGCTTGGCCCGAGCTGTTTACAGCACACGGCCGCTGTTCTGCCCGGGCCCTGGGCCGCTGTCAGCACCCCGAGCTTTGTTCCGACGCCCCAAAGGCTGCGGGAAATTGCTTCTGCTCGTTGTCTGCGAGCTCTGAGTGGACCGGGGAGATGTGCACCGCCCCCCTTTGTTTAATTGGCTAAGACCCGTACCACATCTTAATTCTGCCTGGCGCTCCTCCGGTTTGCCATTTGATTCTGAGTGGGCTCACAGGCTCGCAAAGCATTCTGGGAACAGCCAGCTCAAGGGCTCTGCTGCGTGTCTCCTGCTATGCTGTCCCACACTGGCAGGTTTTCACTGTGTCTCGTTGGCCCATTGACCTTGCACGTTTTGACAGCAATAGATTAAGTGCATATCTTAACAGGTCATTACTGTAATGTTAATGGATCCAGGGACTTTTATCGCTAAGCCTAATTCCTAGTCTGTGTATCAGGAAGATCAGTACTCTTTGTGTGTGTGTGTGTGTGTGTGTGTGTGTGTGTTGTTACATGTACTTCATTTATATTAATATAGCTGTGGCTGGTTGAGGAAAAGTAACACAGTAAAAGTAATGTTGGGTATGGAGGACACACAGCTACACTGCTACCGACACATCGGCCATTATGCAATTTGCTGTTTTTTGAAGCCATTTATAAAATATATATATATATAAAAACAACAAAATCCCAGTCTGCTGTGAGCCTTAACCCCACAAGCCCCCCCCCCCCCCCCCGCCTCAGAAGATCCCTGCAAATATGCTTCTGAAAACGCATGCACTGCTGTTGATGCCTGTGTGCTGAGGTTTGGCTCCATTTCAATATAGAATAATAGAAAGTACCAGACCTCTCACTTGAGCTCCTGCCACTAGACAATCTCAAGATGTTTATCCTCTTGGCAGTAGTGACTTATTTTCTTTTCCTTTTTGTGATTAACCCACTTCCTGACATGGCTGTGCTGCCCTGGCGTGTGAGACCACCTACTGGCTGGTAGCTGCTGGTTCCTCAGCTGGACGTGGGAAGGGCAGGTTCACGCTACCTGCTGCTCGCTCTGGGGGCCGATCCAGCTGGCCTACACCACTACCAAGGATCACAGTCCTTAGAATGACCCTGTACTGCCAAATCACATATTACGTGACATGTTCCAGGTGTAGTGTGAAATGTTTGCTTTATCCAGAGCACCTCCCATATTTACGGGGTTCTCTGGGAGTCCAGCGTGAGACGGCGCTGTTGCTAGCTCCTGACAATCTCATCGTTGATGGAACATGGAAGCCTGCAGCAGGCTGATAGTGGGTCAGCGCCGGGTGCAGATGTAGAAGCAGGTTGGGCCAGGCCTCTCCAGAACCATGCCTGCATTGGGGGTCACACAAGGGCTCTGCTGTCCACGCTGGAGCTGCCCTGGGAGTCTGCTCAGGGGTTTTTGGCCAGGAGAGATTAAAAAGCTTTTCCACCAATCCAAATGCTCGCAGCAAGCACACCTGGCCAAGCACAGAGAGGCGGAGCACTTCAGGACCAAACCCTTGCTGGAAGGTGGCAGGGTGGGTAGTGACCCTGCTATGGCTCAGACACCATGGCCTTGCCTCAAACAAACGCCGGATAACTGGAGCGCTTTGGCAAGGTTCTTCTTTCCTCCATTATTGTTCTGTGCAGGATTGTGTAGATACCCTGAGCACCCGCATGCATGCAGGCCAGCTATACAGTGAAATGACAGGTGTGGAAATTGTATTCCATTCACATAAGAAGACTTGGCTGTGATGAAACCAAATCAAATACCTTTGTAGCACAGACAGTCTGGATTGGTTCATTTGTTTGTTTGTTTGTTTTCTGTTTTGCTTGAAGGCAGGCGATGGAGCAGTGCCACCCAAAGTTATTTATGGAGTTCCCTGCTGGTAGTCAATGGCGGGGCAGTATAACCCAGCAGGCGTATAGGAGGATCTTGGCCATAGTCTCTGAAAGAACGCCCCCTACCTGCCTCCCAGGGGCAGGACACAAGACCTGACCCAGAGAGATAAACGTTGTCATTGGGCACTTTGCGTTTTGTTTTTCTCTCAGTCCTGTCAGTACACAGGGTGCAACTCCTGCATGGTCATCTAATTCTGTATATGAATGTACATTAGAAAGGATAAATCATGATGTAATCACATCATGTTAAAAAGTGGCTGTGAACACAGAGGCTGTATCCTCACCAGGTGAGGGAGGATTGTGTCAGATTGTCCACAGCGCCCTCCGATGTCTCCTGCATCGCGACACCTGCGTTCTCCTTGTACATTGTACTTCCTGATTGCTTTCCTGATTTTTGTTATTTATTGGTTTTATTGAGGAACAAAACAGCATTTGTCTGAAAGCTTTTCATGACTGCAAGACCTTGTTACGCCACAGTACCGGCCGTCCCACGTGGCCGGGCCGTCTGTGGTGCGTGAGCCGATCTCCTGCATTATTTATACACTGGCATTTCTAAGATGCAGAACGGTGCACTTTGTCCGTGATTCATTATGCCAAGATAGGGGGATATTGACACAGTTTGTGTCACGCTAGTGGGGCGATAAAAAAAAATCATATCCCCTTCGAAATGGATTTCCATATTTATCGCCGTGTGAATGAAGTAGTGAAGGGGGTTGTGTTATTGAGACGAAGCATGTGCCTCGGCAGATATGATGGAGTCAGTGGACCCTGACTGGGACGGATGACTCCGTGGTCTCCGTGTGTCGCTGCTTTCGACCGGCGCCTCTAAACACTTCACTAAAGCTCTCATTGAGGGCAGGAAATAACATACAACCGTTTATCCTGCACCAGTGATGATGCTTATCTCACGTGTTGGAGAGGGAAAGTGTGAGAGAGGGAGGGAGAGGGAGAAAGAGAGAGAGAGAGAGAGCCATTGATTTGATGAGATTTATTGTAGGCTGCAGATCTTCTTGTTCTAATGATTTCTATGGTATATGGCAGGTGCTTGCACAAATAATGTGGACCTGCACGGTTCCCCAGGAGCTGTCAAACTGAAATATGTTGATCTGATTTTGTATAAAAAATGATAGTTTGAAATGTAAATGCAAAAAAAAAAAAAGAATAAAGTAATAAAATCTACACCTGGAATGTAATAAACCAGGACATGTTACATTTATTTCCATAATATGTATGTCTGCTAATCTTGTGATTTGGAGCAGGACTCAAAAAACAATGTGTAAATCGCCCGCTCCACCTGTCCCGGGGTCCGGCTGTCCTCTAAGCTCGGGTCCTCTACCGGAGCTTGAGGGTTCTGCGCAGTACCACAGCTGATACCAGGTCTGCACTCTTCTGGACGGAGACATGGGACGTTGTTCTTAGGATGTGCTGGAGCCGGTTCTCCCAGTCCAGCGCTGCGAGGACGTTAGCGTCTCCTTCCACATCTGTTCCTGCTGTAGTCTCATCTCTTGGTATTTGAGTCTTTCTTGTTTGTTGATCATTCAGGATTTCTGCATTCATCACAATTTAACTGTAGGATTTACCAAGTCTTAATATACTCATAAATCAATATAAATTAATATAACCTTCTCTACAACATGATATAGATCGTTTCTGATTTTAAGTGAACTTAGATTCATGTTAAAATTGTAAATGTTTTAATAATATTCACACAATAAGGCTGGAAGTAGAGAAATGTAAGTTTAGTGAGATTAATTTCTCATCTTGTGTGTCATAACAAGGGCAGTTTCCTAGAAGACAATTAGACCATAATCTGTCATCGACTAAATTATGCTGGAAATTGCAATTCACTATTTTAAATTCCTCAGACTAAGCTTAATCTGTGGCCAACGACACGGCACACAGATGTGTGCGTGTGTGTGGCAGGCTGCACGTGTGTGTGTGTGTGTGTCTGTGTGTGTGTGTGTGTGTGAGCACAGACTGTGTGTGGAGCTCAGGTTCCCGATCAGTCCTCCCGAACACATCCGTGTGGAAGATTGTAGAGCAGCAAGAACCGTTAAATGCCAGGGTGTCCTTGATGGAGGCAGGGGGAGAGAGAGGGAGAGAGAGGGAGAGAGAGGGAGAGAGAGAGAGAGAGAGAGAGGGAGAGAGAGGGAGAGAGAGAGGGAGAGAGAGAAGGAGAGAGAGAGGGAGATAGAGAGGGAGAGAGAGAAGGAGAGAGAGAGGGAGAGAGAGAAGGAGAGAGAGAGGGAGATAGAGAGGGAGAGAGAGAAGGAGAGAGAGAGGGAGATAGAGAGGGAGAGAGAGAGGGAGAGAGAGGGAGAGAGAGAGAGGGGGAGAGAGGGAGAGAGAGGGAGGGAGAGAGAGGGAGAGAGAGAGGGAGAGAGAGGGAGAGAGAGAGGGGGGGGGGAACTATTGAACATTTACAGCTGTCCTGCAAATCTCATTGCCAGGGCCCCATTGCTGTGCTATGATTTTATTGCGTCCCCTCCAGTGCGGAGATGGAGGTGATAACCTCGTCTCTCCGGCCCAAGAGCTGCGCTGCAAACTTCCTCATTCCTGCTGTAAATTGCATTCGTCCTCAGTGTGTGGGGACGGGATTGGGGGTGGGGACGTCGAGACGCAGGGGTCGACACGGCTGGGAGACCAGGGCGGCCAACGTGTCCTCCTGGAGGAGGAGTCCCAGTCCACACTGAGCAGGTGCACTGAGGAGGCGAGGTAATGGGTTCAGTGCGTACAGTATGCAAACTTGCCATTATCTGTTTTGTGTTCATGAATGTGTGAGCTCTGCATATTGCTTGTGTTTTGTAGTATTAAAGGGTGAAATATTTATATATAGATTGGCTACGTGCGTTTTCTGCTGTGTGTAGATAGATAAGCGATGCGTTTCCTGTATTTGCATGTGTGTTGTTTGGAGACGTTAGCTGTGTTTCCTTTATCTTGTTGTATTCTGTGTTGATAACTTGGCTGTGACTGTTTCCTGTGTTTTGTTTTGATGGCTTAGCTGCTGAGGGGAAAGTATTTCTGAGGAAAGCACTACAGCAGAGTGATTGAGGAAACAGCTTTGGGAACACGCGTGTTGAGCAAACGGCTTTGGGAACACGCGTGTTGAGCAAACGGCTTTGGGAGCATTGTGTGTGTTGCTGTAGTCGTTGGCATGGATACAGCCTCTCATTGAATTTTCTGGAGCGCTTCCTGTTCCTGTTTTCCAGACAGTTGCTCTCTCTGTTTCGCAGGACGACACACAGGAAGTCTGTTTCCGTAGCTCACAACTGTTATCCAAGTAGTGACACTGCCATGATTTAATTGGAAACATCGTTAAAAGAGCTTAATCTCTTAACGCAGAGGAAGTACAAGCTAATTTCTCCTGAGCACAACTCTCTATGTTGTGCCATCTAGAATTCTGACTGGGTCTGATGGCTCCAGACTCGGGCAGTCTGGCCTCCACTTTGTGAGTGGCTGTTGCATTGTGGGGCAGCGCTGTCTGCTTGGCCTGCCAATGCCGCTTTGTCCTCTCATCTTTTTAGCCGGCTGTTTCCTCTCCTCTCGGTCACCTTCTGTTGTTCTGGGCTGGGTGACACCGGGGTATAATAGTCTTGGCTGGGGCTGCCCCTGCCGCCCCGGCCCGGCTGCCTGCTGTCTGGCTCGCTGTGGCGATTCTGGTCCGAACAGCCTCCGGGCGGATGCGCGAGCCCTGGCGGTGGTGGTCGATTCGACCGCCTGTCCCCGCGGTTCTGGTCCTGCTTTTCATCTGTATTTCAGCAGGTCGTGCTGAGAGTGTCCGCCCCCCCCCGCCCTGCTCCCGCCCGCCTCCCGTCTGTGCTGGCTGTCAGAAGGGCTGATAATTAGTCTTGGCTGTGGTACGGCACCTCCCGCGCGTTGCTCTGGATCCCAGCGACTCTCCTGCGCCTTCCAGGGTCCCCGTGAAGCGGTGACGGCAACGAGCCTGTTGGGCAGACTGAGTGGAGGCTCCTGACGCACACGCCCCACGCACGCCCCACGCACGCCCCACGCACGCCCCACGCACGCCCCGTGTGTGCTCTTCTATCTCCTCTCTCTTTCTTCCTATGAGACGAGTGGAGACCGTGGAGCCCACAGCGCGTTCTCCGCACCCTCTGCGTTCGCTCTTGTGAAGCGACGTGGCGTAAACGCCACCGCGGCTACGCGGAGTGTCGGGCTACAGCGCGCGGCGCTTTGTGGCCGAGTGCGGATCGGCAGGGCTGCCTTGTTCATCCGCTTTTCACCTGCCAGAGTGCAGCGCTCCACTCCTCCCGGCTCTGGGGTCGTAGCTGGGGGACAGCCCTTCCAGAAGAACCTGACGGCTGCTCTTTCTTCCAGCCAGCCGTAGCAGCTCCCTCGTGCGAGAGAGAGAGAGAGAGAGAGAGAGAGAGAGAGAGAGAGAGAGAGAGAGAGAGAGAGAGAGAGAGAGAGAAAGCGGGAAGCGGGCATAGGGGAAGGATGGGAAATAACATGAGGCTTTCCTGTCTTCTTTCTCTCTGTCTCTGGCATGGGTCTCTGCTGTGAAGTTCCTCTTCATGGTGCCAGTGTACGCATGGTCTACCCACCTCCGACCACTCTGTCTCCTCTCTGGGGAAGTGGTGTCGTCTCGGAGAGTCTTGGGCTGCCTCTCCCCCAAAAGATGAAGTTGCCAGGTTGCTAACGGTCCGATCCATCGCCCTGCGGTCCTGTGATGTGGAGCGGCAGTACGGCTACCGCTAGCTGGCCTTCGTCTGTCAGCAGGTCCCTTTGCCCCGCCCACCCCCACCGGCTTAAGGTTAAGTCCACGCTGGGAGGCGTGGCCATGGTAGTCCGGCCACCCAGGCCTCCGCAGAGATCCGGCCGGCAGCAGTCAGAGGTCAGAGTCAGAAATCGATTGTGCCACTTCTGTGCTGATGGTGTGGAGAATGAGATCAGAAATGTTATCTGACGTGCAGAGTGACAATGGAGTGGAGCTGATACTTGTACATACATAGTGGGTGTGTGGTCAATACATCTTAAACCTGTATTTTTCATAGTGCACATGAAAAAGTGCTGAGAATATTTCATCACATGGACACGTTCTCTCTGCTCTAGGTGGGATTGGGCACCAGCCCCGTGAGAATTGTAAACACAGCTATATCCAGCTTTGGTTCAAAATTGCCTGGGTGTTTTGGAGTGAAAGGTCTTGTGTGGAGCTGTTATCTAAAGCACATTACACACCCAGACCAGCCATGATGACTTCACTTTGTTGCCGTGTTTCCCTATTTCCCCAATCAGGTACGAGCTGACTGAAGGCCTTCTTACCAAAATGCTTCCATTTCCTGTTCTTTAAAACAATCTTTTTATAGCAGACTTTCCACTTTCTCGTGGGTCTCGTGGCCGGCACGTCAGTTGCGGACAGGGGGGCGAGATTGTGAGTGCTGGTGTTTCTGTGGAGATGAAGCCATGCTTCATTACGGCTCCGTCAGTAGTCAGACAGGTCCACTGGCACCTCATGGCCTCAGACGCCACTTAGCTCCAAACTCACCAGCCCTGAGAAAGAACCCCCCAACACACACACAAACACACACGCGCATGAGCACACATACTGTACACACACAAACATATACACACACACCTGAACACAGTGTTTCCATGAACATGAGTGTGGGGGCACAAGACAGCACTGAATTTCCAGTGATGTCCAGGGAAAAGTGTGTAGTGGGGTTGTGTTGGTGAGGGTTTGTGTAGTGGGGGGTTGTGTTGGTGAGGGGTTGTGTAGTGGGGGGTTGTGTTGGTGAGGGGTTGTGTAGTGGGGTTGTGTTGGTGAGGGTTGTGTAGTGAAGGGTTTGTGTAGTGAGGGGTTGTGTTGGTGAGGGTTTGTGTAGTGGGGGGTTGTGTTGATGAGGGGTTGTGTAGTGGGGGTTGTGTTGGTGAGGGTTTGTGTAGTGGGGGGTTGTGTTGATGAGGGGTTGTGTAGTGAGGGTTATGTAGTGAGGGACTGTGTAATGAGGGGTTGTGTAGTGGGGGGTTGTGTTGGTGAGGGGTTGTGTAGTGGAGGTTGTATAGTGGAGGTTGTGTAGTGAGGGACTGTGTAGTGGGGGGTTGTTTAATGAAGGGTTGTGTAGTGAGGGATTGTGTAGTGGGGTTGTGTCAGTGAGAGGTGTGTGTAGTGAGAGGTTGTGTAGTGAGAGGTTGTGTAGTGAGGGGTTGTGTAGTGAGGGGTTGTGTAGTGAGGGGTTGTGTTGGTGAGGGGTTGTGTAGTGAGTGGTTGTGTATTGAGGGGTTGTGTAATGAGGGGTTGTGTAGTGGGGGGTTGTGTAATGAGGGGTTGTGTAATGAGGGGTTGTGTAATGAGGGGTTGTGTAATGAGGGGTTGTGTATTGAGGGGTTGTGTAATGAGGGGTTGTGTAGTGGGGGTTGTGTATTGAGGGGTTGTGTAATGAGGGGTTGTGTAGTGGGGGATTGTGTAGTGGAGGTTGTGTAATGAGGGGTTGTGTAATGAGGGGTTGTGTATTGAGGGGTTGTGTAATGAGGGTTTGTGTAATGAGGGTTTGTGTATTGAGGGTTTGTGTAATGAGGGGTTGTGTAATGAGGGGTTGTGTAATGAGGGGTTGTGTAATGAGGGTTTGTGTATTGAGGGTTTGTGTAATGAGGGGTTTTGTAGTGAGGGGTTGTGTAATGAGGGGTTGTGTAATGAGGGTTTGTGTATTGAGGGTTTGTGTAATGAGGGGTTTTGTAGTGAGGGGTTGTGTAATGAGGGTTTGTGTAATGAGGGTTTGTGTAATGAGGGTTTGTGTAATGAGGGTTTGTGTAATGAGGGGTTGTGTATTGAGGGTTTGTGTAATGAGGGGTTGTGTAATGAGGGGTTGTGTAATGAGGGGTTGTGTATTGAGGGTTTGTGTATTGAGGGTTTGTGTAATGAGGGTTTGTGTAATGAGGGGTTGTGTATTGAGGGTTTGTGTATTGAGGGTTTGTGTAATGAGGGTTTGTGTAATGAGGGGTTGTGTATTGAGGGGTTGTGTATTGAGGGGTTGTGTAATGAGGGGTTTTGTAGTGAGGGGTTGTGTATTGAGGGGTTGTGTATTGTCCATTCATCAGCGTGCGGTCTAGCAGTTGTCAGTTGGTGTTTACCCTCACAAGTGGTCAGCTCTGCTCATGCCCGCGGTGACACTGTCGTAGGTTTGGAGTTGCCAACGCTGGTATTGTAGGTCTTAAACGCCCAACTTCTACCACAACTTTCTAATTCTCACTTTTTTCATTCTGTAAATATATTCTGTCATTTCTGACCTTTCCAGTAAATAAACAGCCTTTTGCTCTGTGAGCTCCGTTGCCCGAGTATACTCCACCCATGCGTGCTCCACCCGTGCCGGGCTCAGGGTCATCACTCAAGGAACCTTACAGCTAGCAGGCTGGACCTGCTCCCCTCCTACTGCAACACACAGAGAAAGACGTTAGCAACACCACGGACATGGCGTAGTGCTGGGTGTAGCGCCTCTGAACAACACCAAGGACATGGCGTAGTGCTGGGTGTAGCGCCTCTGAACAACACCACGGACATGGCGTAGTGCTGGGTGTAGCGCCTCTGAACAACACCACGGACATGGCGTAGTGCTGGGTGTAGCGCCTCTGAACAACACCACGGACATGGCGTAGTGCTGGGTGTAGCGCCTCTGAACAACACCACGGACATGGCATAGTGCTGGGTGTAGCGCCTCTGAACAACACCACGGACATGGCGTAGTGCTGGGTGTAGCGCCTCTGAACAACACCAAGGACATGGCGTAGTGCTGGGTGTAGCGCCTCTGAACAACACCAAGGACATGGCGTAGTGCTGGGTGTAGCGCCTCTAAACAACACCAAGGACATGGCGTAGTGCTGGGTGTAGGGCATCTAAACAACACCAAGGACATGGCGTAGTGTCCTTGGTGATACCAGCAGAGAAAGACGTTAACAACACCAAGGACATGGCATAGTGCTGGGTGTAGCGCCTCTGAACAACACCAAGGACATGGCGTAGTGCTGGGTGTAGCGCCTCTGAACAACACCAAGGACATGGCGTAGTGCTGGGTGTAGCGCCTCTGAACAACACCACGGACATGGCGTAGTGCTGGGTGTAGCGCCTCTGAACAACACCAAGGACATGGCGTAGTGCTGGGTGTAGCGCCTCTGAACAACACCACGAACATGGCGTAGTGCTGGGTGTAGCGCCTCTGAACAACACCAAGGACATGGCGTAGTGCTGGGTGTAGCGCCTCTGAACAACACCCTTGATAAATAGCTGTGAACCAGGACAGCCTCGAGTGCGACAGGCCCACTTTAACTTAACATGGACCTCCACTCGCTGATGTACCGGGCTGTGCTCAGCTCACAGGGTCCCCAGCTCACCTTTATGGTTTGGAGATAAAGGACACCGTTGTGGTAGGCTGAGGGGTGGATCTGTGCCAAGGCCATCTAGACCAATCAGCTGACTAGGGCGTGGCTGAGGAGGGCTAATGTCACCATGCCGACAAGCTGTTAGGCCTGGGATCCCACAACATAATAGCTAATATCATGAGTGAATGGTAAAAGTGGGTCTGATCCGACAGCCACTGAAAATCAATAGACTATTAGAGTCAAAAGGGCAGCGGAGACGGCAGGGAAGAGGAGGACTCCTCTCTCTCTCTCTCTCCCTCTTTCTCTCCCTCTCTCCCTCTCTCTCTGTCTCTCTCTCCCTCTCTCTCCCTCTGTCTCTCTCCCTCTCTTCCTCCCTCTCTCTCTCCCTCCCTCCCCCTTTCTCTCCCTTTCATTCTCTCTCTTCCTCTCCCTATCTCTCTCCCTCTCCCTCTCTCCCTCTCATTCTCTCTTCCTCTCCCTATCTCTCCCCCTCTCCCTCTCATTCTCTCCCCCCTCTTTCTCTCTCCCTCCCTCTCTCTCTCCCTCCCTCCCTCCCTCTCTTTTTCCCTCTTTCTCTTTCTCTCTCTCTCTCTCCCTCCATCACATTTGCTGTCTTTCCATCACCCTCCTTCCCCTACTTCCTTTTCTCCATCTCTCTCTCTCTCTCCCTCTCTCTCTCTCCCTCTCTCTCTCTCTCTTCTTCTGCCAGACTCACGCTAATGAAGTAGTGGCTGGAGAGCAACAGTCCAGCAGGACTGCAAGACTGTAATGAGAGGGATGGAGAGAGAGAGGGAGAGAGGGATAGAGAGAGAGAGGGAGGGGGTGAGAGGAGGAGATATGGGCATGGTGTGTGAGGAGAGCAGCCATGCGTGATCCTGGCATACCACAGGGCGTGCTGACATACAATTAAAGCCCTTCATCACTGCACCACTTGCCTGAAGATAGTGACAGAGTGAGAGAGAAGGGAGTGTGTGGGGTGGGGGGGGGGGGGGGGGGGGGCATGACCACGCTGAAGAGAAAAAAGAAAGAAAGGAAATCTCATGCTCAGCTTGCGAGGGGTTATTTCCCAGCCTGATGGCACTTTTGGCATTGATGTGACGTGTCTGGATGTACTATGGTGTCCTAAGACCCAGGCATCGGGTGTCCTGTAGGGCGGTGCGCCCAGTCTACCCTCCAGACTGCACAGGAGCACGTAGAGTTGGGGGGGGTCTGGCTACGGGGCGTGTCCTGCACATATGGGGTGGGGCTAGTGTGGGCTGCTGGCTGCTGGGCGTGTCTTACCCAGATGAGGGGCGTTGTGTTGGGCGTGTCTTACCCAGATGAGGGGTGTTGTGTTGGGCGTGTCTTACCCAGATGAGGGGTGTTGTGTTGGGTGTGTCTTACCCAGATGAGGGGCGTTGTGTTGGGGCGGGTCTTACCCAGATGAGGGCCGTTGTGTTGGGCGTGTCTTACCCAGATGAGGGGCATTTTGTTGGGGCGGGTCTTACCCTTATGAGGGGCGTTGTGTTGGGTGTGTCTTACCCAGATGAGGGGCGTTGTGTTGGGTGTGTCTTACCCAGATGAGGGGCGTTGTGTTGGGGCCGGTCTTACCCAGATGAGGGGCGTTGTGTTGGGCGTGTCTTACCCAGATGAGGGGCGTTGTGTTGGGTGTGTCTTACCCAGATGAGGGGCGTTGTGTTGGGGCGTGTCTTACCCAGATGAGGGGCTATGTGTTGGGGCGGGTCTTACCCAGATGAGGGGCGTTGTGTTGGGTGTGTCTTACCCAGATGAGGGGCGTTGTGTTGGGCGTGTCTTACCCAGATGAACGGCATTGTGTTGGGGCGTGTCTTACCCAGATGAGGGGCGTTGTGTTGGGCGTGTCTTACCCATATGAGGGGCGTTGTGTTGGTCAGATCTTACCCAGATGAGGGGCATTGTGTTGGGCGTGTCTTACCCATATGAGGGGCGTTGTGTTGGTCAGATCTTACCCAGATGAGGGAGTGAATTCAGCTTCTTTTGGCTCTGTCACAAGCCAGGACGAGTTTGGCTCAGGCCACATATTAGCTGAACATCTGCCAGCACATTTAGGGCCTACCGCCCCCCGTGGGGGTAGAGAGCGTCGGATCAGGGACGTCTGGCCGACACGTTTAGATGCCACCGCCCAGGTCACGTGAGAAACACCCAAGCACCTTTTCCACATGGAGCTCATCTGTGCACTCTACTACCACCCAGCATTAGAGTGGGGCGCTACTGACCTGGACCCATTCACATGAGCCCACGGTACCTGGTCTGGTACCTACTGAAACTTTCTCACTTGTCTCTCTTCCTGGTATCACACCACCCTCTGTGGCAGCAATCGCAAATCTCTTTGAACAGCTAAATTGCTCAAAGACATTACGTTGGCCTTGTCAAGTCACAGTTTCACTCAGACTTAGATAAGACCTTTAAGTTCTGCATGCTTTCAAGTTCTCTACATATATTTATCACTCTGCCTTCAGCTCCACATAACAGCATTCTCCCGAATGTTTACATCTAAACGGAGTGACAGCTCTTTCCAGAGTGGGTCCCGCCGGACTGCACGTCCTGTGGTGGGGAACGAGACCTGTAAAATGTGCCTCGCAGGGCCGCTGCCACGTCACGTCAGCCTGGGCATGTCAACCCCAGGTCTCGTGACCCCTGACCTTAGTACCCTGTTTTTTGAGTCCAGAAGAACCAGGGTGAGCACCTCACCCAGAAGCACTGGCTGATTTCAGTTGACGTAGTGATCTGGAGGACATGGGACACCCAGCAGAGCCAAACACTGCTAACACAAGCCCACATGGAGACCTGCGGGAGTCGCGTGTGTGTCATGCGTGTGTCATGCGTGTGTCATGCGTGTGTCGTGTGCATCACGCGTGTGTCACAGTCTGTTCAGCTCTACCTCAGTAGACCAAACTCCCACATATATTCATCACGACTGCTCCTTTTAGATATGACCGAATTATACTTCTGACTTTTAAAAAAAGGTACTTGGGTGTTTATACAGTTTGAATGGTATATTAATGTATATATGCTGTGAGTTCGTGAAGACTCCTGTGGGGTGCATGTGTGTACCCTGGCTCAGTGACAGACACGTCCCTGAAGCCTCTCACTGGAGATGATGAGAAGAACCTTCCATCATGTTCCTCTGTTTAGTCTCTGGTTTTTAATGCGTCATTCACTCATGTTCATCTTTGGCTTCTAACATCCAAGAAATGCCCTTGGTAATGAAGGGTGATAACCCAACCTCATTTTTTTTTATAAATACTAGTCCGTAATGACACTCCAGAGCGTTAGCCAATCGAAAGGCAGCTTGATATTTACAATGTGAATGTAGTCATTTCCCCAGAGAGCAAGCCTCATTTTCAACAAATACCAAGAGCTGTAAGAGGTGACATTTATGCTGTGAAATGTCTGTCACTTGTCCCCAGGCTGTGTGCCTCCCTTAATACATGTTTAATAGCTGCAGTAAAAGCCTATAGCAGTTCCTGCATTCTCCAGCCAACATCATTATGGAATCAGCACATGCAGACCCGCACGACATTCGTTTTTCCTCATTCCTTTCCTTTTCTCTTTTCTACCTCTCTCCCCATCTCTCTATCTCCCTCTCCATCTCTCTCTCTCTCCCTCTCCTTCTCCCTCCCCAGCTCTCTCTCTCTCCCTCTCTCATATGTGGCCTGTCGGTGTGGGTGTAGCTGTAGTGTCGGTGTGGGTGTAGCTCTAGTGTCGGTGTGGGTGTAGCTGTAGTGGCGGTGTGGGTGTAGCTCTAGTGTCGGTGTGGGTGTAGCTGTAGTGGCGGTGTGGGTGTAGCTGTAGTGGCGGTGTGGGTGTAGCTCTAGTGTCGGTGTGGGTGTAGCTGTAGTGGCGGTGTGGGTGTAGCTCTAGTGGCGGTGTGGGTGTAGCTGTAGTGGCGGTGTGGGTGTAGCTCTAGTGTCGGTGTGGGTGTAGCTCTAGTGTCGGTGTGGGTGTAGCTGTAGTGGCGGTGTGGGTGTAGCTGTAGTGGCGGTGTGGGTGTAGCTGTAGTGGCGGTGTGGGTGTAGCTCTAGTGTCGGTGTGGGTATAGCTGTAGTGGCGGTGTGGGTGTAGCTGTAGTGGCGGTGTGGGTGTAGCTGTAGTGGCGGTGTGGCTGCTCCACCTCCCTGCTGGGTGAGCAGGCGTGAGGTGTCTGTTGAAATATTCAGTGCTGCCCCTCTGCTTCTGCCTGGCACCAGGAAGAGTCTCCGGCTCCTTCTGAAGTGGTGTGTGATGGAGGCGGAGCTGTTTGGATCATTCTGCTCCTCTGTGGAGGAGAGGATCTCCGAGCGCTGGAGACACAGATGCATGCCACTCACTTTCAGCTTACGGCAGAATGGGGAAGAATTAATAGGATCATGTTAATAGGATGAGGTCTAATAATTGATTAGCAGTGATACGTGATTGCACTGTTAGCCACTGTTTATTGTGGTATGTAGCATATTGATTATATTGCACCACACATCATGCGAAATAGAATTTAATTTTATTGGAATGGTCTATATGTTGACTGTATGCCACTTCTCCCCATGACAATATTGTGCAGTTTGGACCAGCTATGTCAGCCCCAGTGTTACAGTATTACCACTATAAACCCTGTATCTCATACAGCCCCAGTGTTACAGTATTACCACTATAAACCCTGTATCTCATATAGCCCCAGTATTACAGTATTACCACTATAAACCCTGTATCTCGTACAGCTCCAGTGTTAGTGTTACCACTATAAATCCTGTATCTCATACAGCTCCAGTGTTACGGTATTACCACTATAAACCCTGTATCTCGTACAGCTCCAGTGTTACAGTGTTACCACTATAAATCCTGTATCTCATACAGCCCCAGTGTTACAGTATTACCACTATAAAACCTGTATCTCATCCAGGCCCAGTATTACAGTATTGGCATCTTTCTCAAAGTTACACATTCCCGCAAAAGCAATAGACTTTTCTGATCAAACAGCTACTATTCATTTTCCTGCCCAGAAGCAGGTAAAGCTTAATTTTATCCATCTTTCTACCACTGAACTTCAACAGAATTTCCCCTCCCCCTATTACACAGAATATTTAACCCCGGGTCAACAATATTCTGCCTTAAAGAGAGTTTAACGTGAGCGGCAGTGCTTGAAGTCGGATAGCGGCTGCTATGTTTGTGGTGGATTGTGTAGGATGTCAGGGTGCTTCCGCTGGTCTCTAATCTCCCCGTTCACGTGCTGGTTCTGCTCTTACTCTCAGTCGGGCCTCCCCGCAACCGCGTTAAGCCGCGTGTCTCATCCCAGACACCCACAGCTGCACACAGACCAAACAGTGTCTGTGCCACAGGGTTTGTGTACCCATAATGCCTTGCATTTGATTATGTTCAGAAAGCAAAATGTAAGCATGACATTAGCATGTCATTAAAAGTTGAGCATTGCCAGGCTGTGTAGCATCATCCTGTGATGTGAGCTGTGAGCAATTTTTCACATGGTTCATATTTTTCTCGATGTAAAGCTGCTTTCTTTAAGGTGAAAATGCAGTGCTAGATTCTGCATGGAGAACACTGGCTTCTTTTAGGCATGGGGCCATCTCTCCTACCAACATGAAAGATCCTGACAGACTGCAAAAAAATCAGGCCCCAAAAAAACACCATCACAAATACACATGACTTTAAACACCACCTTGGAGAACCACAACTCATTTTTGTTAATAGTAATTTTTTTTTTTTTTTTTTTTTTTTTTAATGAAATACCATTAGTGTTTTTGATTCCCCACACAAAATGCCAAATCTCACAAGACCAGGCACACTTAGAAGAAATGTGCAGATAATTAATACAACACGGGTCTTGCTGAGAGAACTGAAGCGTTTAGGAAAGAAAACAAAATAAAGTTTGCGAGCCAGAGAGTTAGGCTCTGGAAATGTGCGGGGGTTCAGAGAGAATTATTGATGCCTTGTTGCACAGTGCACGGAGAGGAAGTTAAGACCAAAACATTTGCTGGCCTGCTGACGGGAGAGTTGAGGTTCGGCGTGAAAACACCCCCGGCCCGTCAGCCTGGCGGCGCCTGTGTGGGCGGGGCTCTGTGAGAGGAGGCGGAGCGGCCCAGAAAGGGGCGGTACCTCATGCCACGTCCAGGATGTCGTGCCAACAGCAGCAGGGAAGTCTGGGAAGAATGTTTGCCTCGTTGTTTCAGGTCCTGCTGCTCTGAGAACACGTTCGTTTACACGTGTGACAGATATGTGGACACGTTAAGGCTTGAAGTGCGTCTCAGACGGTGGAGGATTGGGAGGTCAACGATAGCCTTCCAGCAGCCATTTTAACATCTTTATTGGTTTTTTGCCAGGTTGTTTATCTGCTTGTCTCCGAGCTGATATCTGAGCTGATGCTCTCTGCTCCTCACAGCAGCATTTGTATTGTCTTTTATTTTGTATTGCCTTTTATTTTGTTTTGTCTTTTATTTTGTTTTGTCTTTTATTTTGTATTGTATTTTATTTTGTTTTGTCTTTTATTTTGTATTGTCTTTTATTTTGTAGTGTCTTTCATTTGCTGTCGTGCTGTGCAGCTGATGCTACTGATCAGATGTGCCACTGCTGTATTCTTTACACTGTGGCCAGCAGTTTGAGGATCTGAAGAACATGCTTGGCTTGTGTTTCCTGGTCCAGCTACAGGTCTTCGTGGAGAGGGGTGACCCAGGCCCAGAGCAGGACATGTCTGAGCCAGGACACATCCCCTTTCATCTGTTTCTTCCCTGTGCACAAACCACACATTAAGGGTCAAGGGCACAGCAGCGATGGATTAAATCTTTTCCTTGTGAATGACATGCAGTGTTGCCACAATAGAAAACATTATCTGTGGCTATCAAACTACAGTAGTGAACTAGTCCATCCTTACGACAGGCTAAACTTTCCCATCAACTTTGTTCTTAGTCATGAACCATTCTGCACTCCTCCCTGTGCAGTCTGAAGTTTTCCGTCCCTCTGGTCTGGAATCTCCCTCACAGTGATGAACGTCCTCGAGGAGGTTGGTGGAGGCCTCAGACGTGCTCCTCCTTCTGTTCTGGAGAAAATGAGGCAGGGGACTTTACATCGTCTCTCATCTTCCTACCTCATCTCATCTTCTGTCTAAGAAAGACACAAGAGATGTTATGAACCTGGTACAGTCGTGCAAGTTAAGCTACCTTGAATTATGGAAGTATTTTTTTTTTTTTTGTCTTCTATATGTCCAACCATTTCTGGCAGTAGCATTAGCCATTAGCATTAGGGGTTCATCCAGTGTGGCTCCAATGTGATGGCGCTCTCTGACCCTTGACCCACTGACGTCCTTCTGACGCATCACTTATGAGGGGCGGTCTGCTAGTACTAAACGCTGTTGTTACAGCCTGCAGAATGGTGCAGAAGACACTCACAGATACAGTGATTTTAGCTTTCGAATCCAGTGTTAATCTTTGTGCCAGTCTTTGCTGAGACTGTGTTGTCCGTATACGCAGGAGGTCTTCAGCACACAGACCATCACTGCAGTCAGGAGAACAGCTAGAGATGAAGTTCAGCTCCTGGCTCCAAAACAAACTTCATTCTCATTTAATCAACTTCCTTACGTTTTCTCTCCTCGCTGCTTTCATATATAGAGGAAAGGAAGAAGTATTAAATTATATTAAAAGAGAATGAGAACGGAGGGAGAGAGGGAGCGCAAGGGAGACAGGGTGGGAGAGAGGGAGAGAGGGAGAGAGACTGGTCTGTACATTGGTCATGATCTAAGTGTGTTAAAATGGAGTCTGGCAGACCCAGCTTCACTGTGTGTAGGTGTCACACAGGGGTGTGTGTGTGTGTGTGTGTGTGTGTGTGTGGTGTGTGTGTGTGTGTGTGTGTGTGTGTGTGTGTGTGTGTGTGTGTGTGTGTGTGTGTGTGTGCACGTGTGCGCACAGAGATAGCTGTGTGGGAAAGGCAGGCAGCTGTAATGATTCTGTGGCTGGTGTCAGTGCAGCACTGTGGAGATGAAATTGCGTTGGCCTTTCTGGAGTCTGAGTTAATTGGCTGATTGTGGAGCTCTGCCTCCACCCATAATTCATGCCTCCTCCCCTTCGCTGAAGTGGGCTGGAGAAGCTGCACTTGACCTTCCAGAATAAAGGTGCTGCGGAAGTTTGGGCAGGTGTAGGGCAGGTGTAGGTGGAGGCGCAGGTGGAGGCGGACGCTCCGGAACTGCGGGAGCGAGTGAATCAGCGGAGCGGTGCTGGCTGACAGGTCCGCTCCCCGCTGAACAGACAGCGTGGTCTTTGAAATGTAAAAAGCCTCTGTAATTTGCCCTTAAACACGCGGAGCCATCAAGTCCACGCTAGCATGAAATGTGAGTAGGTCGGAAAGTGTTTGTGACGATACCAGCGTGGTACGCAGACACATCCGTCTATTAAATATGCTCCGACACCGGCGGCCTGGGTGGACCAGAAGTGCCTCGACAGCAGTTAGCTGATCTGATGCGCTACTGCTGTGTCATGTGACGTGTCATGTGACGGGGCGTGCCAATCCCACAGCCTCGGGTGCTGCGAACATGGTCAGTTCCTCCACCTCCACCTCCTCCCACCAAACTCCACCTCCTCCCACTGACCACAGCGCTGTGGCAGGGTGATCAGGCCCTACTCACCCTGTTCCTCTCTCTCCTCGGTGTCTCCTCTGATCTCCCTGAGCTGAACACGCGACATAGCTGGTCAGGTCCCATTGCCCTCATGTCCGTCTGCACCTGTCTCTCCTCTTGCTCAGGTGGGAGGTGTTATGGAGAAATAATGATTTGGGCTGTATCTTTTCTCACTATCGCTCCCCCACGCAGTCCCGATGTCTTAAGCACGTGCCAGCTGAAGAAAGGCGTGGACATCATTGCTGTGTGAGATCCTCCATGTGACAGGACCCACCAACAACTCTCCCCATTCCAATTAACCTTTCAGAGGAGAAAGCACACGAGAAACGTGCATAAACCTGCAAAGATGAGCCGTTCATTTGTTGCTGCTCCTGCCAAGATGATTTAGAACGACTATCCAGGTGCAGACTTGTCTGATGGAGACGTGTGCATCAAGATTTGATTGTCCGATTCCAGAACGTCCCATAAATCCTGTTCTTTCCTTCCTTGGGTTGTTGGACTTCAGTTCACTGTAGTGACTACCAGCTGAAGTTAGAACAGTCTCGTATATACCGAAGAGCACACATTTATGCTGGAGTTGTTTAGATTTCCTATCTCAAGACGTTATTGCAGAGGAGAATAATTTCACTCTCCTGGCTTCTGTCTGTGGACAAAAAAACCCCCAAAACAAAACAATAAGGCTGGCCAGATGATTGGTTGTTTGGAATTTTCTGCATGGGTTGCTTGGTCAAGCCCATTTATGAGCTTCCTGTCAAGCATGTACCATGCACGAGGGTCTGTGCAGGAGAGTCCAGCGATGTTCTGTTAACCCGCCCCATGTGTTGGACAGTCTGATTTGCTCCATTCATGTGTCTGGTGCGTCTCGGTGGAAATCCAGCTGAAATTGCTCCGCACCAAACCATTTGATCTCTCGCCTTTATTTACTCTTGTGGTAAGCTGCCAGGACCAGGGGCTGAAATACAGGGCTATTATTATTTAATTACTGCTAGGTGCATCTCTGTGTTCTCTGGTGAATAGCACAGTGCTGGTCCTGTGTTATCAGTCTTCACTGCAGGCTGTAGTCTGGTGTGGTTACCATGGGCTACACCTGTGTGTTCTGAGCAGCTCTCTGCCTAAAGCATTCTCGTCAATAATGTCTACAGCTCACTCCTGACTTAAAGGTTCATCTTGCTTCTGCTATTTTTTCTTTGTCAGGAACTGACATGTAAATGGTAAATAATGATAAATAACTGAGATACATAAATGGATGTTTTCTGCCACCCGTCTCTCTTGTGCTTGGGTTTTGATCTCATCTCTGCGGAAGCAGCTCTTCTCAGCAAACAGTCCTAGAGGCTACAGAGCTGAAGCCCCCAGCCCTGACCTGGGGTTTGACCTGGAGTCTGACCTGGAGCTGCATGGTGTGGAGGAAACATCTGGAGGCATCAAGGCAGGGCTCCAGAACGTTCCACTGGTTCATGAGGCAAACACAGGTGTGCGGAGGAAGAGAGTGGGAGATGGGGGTGTAGGCAAGTGTAGATAGGTATACAGAAACAGCACTGCTGTTTTATCTAAATCCAGCACTGCTGTTTTGTCTAACTCCAGCACTGCTGTTTTGTTTAAAACCAGCACTGCTGTTTTGTTTAAATCCAGCACTGCTGTTTTGTCTAAATCCAGCACTGCTGTTTTGTTTAAATCCAGCACTGCTGTTTTGTCTAAATCCAGCACTGCTGTTTTGTTTAAATCCAGCACTGCTGTTTTGTCTAAATCCAGCACTGCTGTTTTGTCTAACTCCAGCACTGCTGTTTTGTTTAAAACCAGCACTGCTGTTTTGTTTAAATCCAGCACTGCTGTTTTGTTTAAATCCAGCACTGCTGTTTTGTTTAAATCCAGCACTGCTGTTTTGTTTAAATCCAGTACTGCTGTTTTGTTTAAATCCAGCACTGCTGTTTTGTCTAAATCCAGCACTGCTGTTTTGTCTAACTCCAGCACTGCTGTTTTGTTTAAAACCAGCACTGCTGTTTTGTTTAAATCCAGCACTGCTGTTTTGTTTAAATCCAGCACTGCTGTTTTGTTTAAATCCAGCACTGCTGTTTTGTTTAAATCCAGTACTGCTGTTTTGTTTAAATCCAGCACTGCTGTTTTGTCTAAATCCAGCACTGCTGTTTTGTCTAACTCCAGCACTGCTGTTTTGTTTAAATCCAGCACTGCTGTTTTCTTTAATTGTCTTTAACTTGCTGGTGGAGATCTTATGTGAGAACATTAGTTGGTGCTATTGCAGGTGTGCTGAGTGATGTGGTCAGCCCCTCTCATGAGACTCTACTTAAGTAATTGAGTTTGACTCCAAACACCTTCGGCCCACGGGTCTGAGCGCACAGAGAGCTAGACGGAAGAGTGTCAGCTGGCCTGGGCCCACATACGTCTCTGCATTTTTTATTCCTTATTGCTATTTTTTTTTATTTCTCTTATACTGTGTGGGGGGAGCAGATTGGCTTTGTAGGATATTATGGTTGTTTAATGAAAATGTCTGCATATGATTTCTGGAAGAAGATTGCATTTCTGCTAGAGTCCCGGGTTGTTGGAGAACGCTGATGGTAATGTGCTAATCTAGAGTCTTTTGAGGCTGTGAGGAATATCCATCGTTTCTCACTTCGGGGTCGTTTGTTTGGCTTTTTTGTCCTTTGCTGTAAAAGCCTCTCATTTAATCAAAAAGATGGAAAAGGTCAGAGATTTTCTAATCTCTCTGATTCTACTCACAGCATTAAAGCGAGAATTTAAATGGTTCTGTGTGGCTTTTCCTGACATTGAGCATCATCATTTTTTGCAGTTTCTAACACAATACCCTGAGAGAGTGAGCTGTTTTAGAGCTGTGTTCGTCTCTTGTGCCGAACACGCATGCATTCACGGTCTTAGAGCTGCGTGTTTGTTACGTTTCCCACAGGAAGCTCGGCCTGGGAAGCATAAACATTCAGGTGTAATGCGTAGCACAGCAGAGTGAGAGTCAAGGTCAGTGGGTCATGGCCTTGTCTTCAACAATGTGGTGTTTGGCACACTTGCAAATGTAGACATTGGTCTAGTGAGAATAACGCAGTGCTAACAAGGCCGTGGCTTGTGGCCAGAGGTGCGTTGGAGAATTCAAGGGGTCGGCACCTTGATAGTTCACAGACGTGGTGTTTTATAATAGTTTATAAAATGGTGCATTTTGTCCTAGAGATTTAATATATTGTCTTATTCCCACTATTTACTTTTGAAGCCATTGTACTGGAAGAATGTTGGATTGAAACAAAGGCAGAGCTGAGACTACACTGTTTATGTTTCTCTTGTACTCTCTCTTGTTGGTTTACACATAATAAAAAAGGTTCCTTTGTTGATTTCTTTCTACGGAGATTCTATAAAAGTAACTGTTAGCATAACTGGAAACTTGGGCTGTTTCCAAATAGCTGGTCCTGCACTAATGCACACACTGCCATGGACTCCTGGACTTTTGCAGGGCTGACATGCCTCACAGATTGTTCAAAAGAAACAAAGACCTCTCAAGATTCTGTAAGCTGTTGTTTAGATATGTTATTGTTTAAATACTGTATGCTGTATTGTTGAAATATGTCCTACGTCTTTCTTTGTCTTCCTGTCTGGATTTCCGTGAATGGCATTATCATTGCTATGAATCAATATCCTAACAGATCAGGTACATAATGTTTCTGTACCTGTTGCCAGCCGTGTGAGCATTGATTTCTGAGCCTAACCGCTCTGAATGTTGTATATTCAGAGCTGTAGTTGATATTTAGGTTCTACTTCCTTTAAACGGTTTAGTTTGATATAACCCCCCATCCCCTGGTCTGTGTTATCTGCATGGTGCGACAGCCCCTGAGTGGGGGGGACTTGTCTTGGGGCGGAGGACTCTACAGCACCGCCCTGTAAGAGCATATACCAAACAATTATTGCTCCAGCTCGTGGTCCGGTCTCTTTGGATCCACACTGGCCTGTTGTACGCCGCTGCTGACAGCAGCCACGTGAGGGAGGAACACACTGAGCCGGCAGCCTCGGACGGCGTTCCTGCCTCGGACGGCGTTCCTGCCCTGGACGGCGTTCCTGCCTCGGGCGGCGTTCCTGCCTCGGACGGCATTCCTGCCTCGGACGGCGTTCCTGCCCTGGACGGAGTTCCTGCCTCGGGCGGCGTTCCTGCCTCGGGCGGCGTTCCTGCCCTGGACGGCGTTCCTGCCTCGGACGGCGTTCCTGCCCTGGACGGCGTTCCTGCCCTGGACGGCGTTCCTGCCTCAGACGGCGTTCCTGCCTCAGACGATATTCCTGCCCTGGACGGCGTTCCTGCCTCGGACGGCGTTCCTGCTTCCGTACCCCCGCCCTTCTGAAACAGCGGTACACTAATCGTTTGTCTGTGTGGCATGCGGCTATAGCTGGGAAGCCAGCCAGCTGCAGGGCTCGGAGTGGAAAAACAGACTCTAGCGAATTTAGGGTTGGGAAAAGCACCATGCACATTCACAAAACGCACCACGTAATGTGTTTGAAGGGCGGCCGAGTCAAACTAACCTCAGTGTGAATTATGATAGAATACCATGACAACACACCAATGCAGACGTGACCAGTTTAGGTGCTGCTAGGAATGTATCAGGAAACATTGGAAATTGTCCATGGTGGTTAAGACAGCTGTGGACAGTTACAATAATTGTGGCATACTTTATGTAAACATTTCTTGAGGTCACAGCTTGTCTCCGACATGTTGTTTCTGTATTAATAAAGGCATGCTATCACACATGTGACTGAGCATGAGAGCTCCTTATCTCTACAGAGAAAAGTCTTTATTCATTTATAACTGTGGCTTTGTTCCCTTTCCTCATGTTTGGAAATGTCATTTAGCAATAACAATCCAGCTGACGATACGTTAAAGCACTGTGCAAGTGATTCTTATTCTCACATTGTTCTCAAGTTGTCATTGCTAAGAGCAGGAAGGGGAATTCACAATTCACAGTCACATGACTGCAGCTTCGTAAAATCTCTTCTCTTCCTCATCTTTACCAAGGAAGGAGATTTCTCACAAACGGGATCTACATAAATAACGTGAATTTTCTGGTGAATTATCTTGGACCAATTTCTTACAAAGAATTGCATGTCAGCCATTTAAATAAAAGAAGCTGTTCGGTGTGTATATGGGTGGTGTGCTAATTGGATTTGGGCTCGTACTGAAGCAGCCGTGTGCAGTTGAGATGGATGGTGTGGAGTTTGGTTGTGGGGTTGAGTTGAATGGTGCGGGGTTGAGTTGAATGGTGCGGGGTTGAGTTGAAGGGTGGGTGGGGTTGAGTCGCGCGGTGTGGGTGTGGGGGGTTGAGTTGGGTGGTGGGGGTGTGGGAGGATTGAGTCGAGCGGTGGCGGTGTTGGATTGGGGGTGTTGGCCGCCCGCTCCTGTGTGTCAGCGTGTGCTGTTTGCTCTCTGGGAACAGTAGCTGATGGATGTGTGTGTGTGTCTCCTCTGTCAGAACAGTCCCTCAGCCTGGCCAGCTCTGCAGTCTGGACCTAGACCCTCAGCCCCTGTCATAATGTCACAGGTTTTGTTCCCAGAACCATGGCATACAAATGCAAGATGCACACAACATACACACAGGATACGCACAAGAAACACACATGATACACAGGAGATACACGTGGACATTTTATGGGACACCCCATCTGTCCACCATCACCCAGGTCTGTTCATGTGGGTAGTAGTTCATGTTTAGTATCACATTCCATTTTCTTATTAAAATAGCTTCATAGTGTTCCCATTATGGTTTATGATACATACACAGTAAAAAAAAAATTATAAATTATAAAACTAACAACCTCAAAGCTGTCAATCGGAATGCAGCCTTGTTTCTAAATAAATAAATAAAAGGGGGGGGGGGGTGTAAAATGATAGTGCTTGGATTTGAGTAGAAACATTTGTGCATTTGTGAGTTCATGTAAAAACACCTGTGCATGCAGATCTTTGATGAGCATCAGAGAGGCTCTAAAGGAGTCTGATGAGCGCCAGAGAGACTCTAGAGGAGTCTGATGAGCATCAGAGAGGCTCTAGAGGAGTCCGATGAGCGCCAGAGAGACTCTAGAGGAGTCTGATGAGCGCCAGAGAGGCTCTGTAGGAGTCTGGGGAGTATCAAGGAGGCTCTAGAGGAGTCTAAGGAGCATCAGAGAGGCTCTAGAGGAGTCTGATCAGTGTCAGAGAGGCTCTAGAGGAGCCTGGTGAGCATCAGAGAGGCTCTAGAGGAGTCTGATCAGTGTCAGAGGTGCTCTAGAGGAGTCTGGGGTGCATCAGAGAGGCTCTATAGGAGTCTAATGAGCATCAGAGAGGCTCTAGAGGAGTCTGATCAGTGTCTGAGGTGCTCTAGAGGAGTCTGCAGGGCTGTCTGGTGCATCCACGGCTCCAGCAGGGCCTACACTGCTGCTTGATTGTGCATATCACATATTAAGACAGGTTTGACAGCCAGTCCCAAAAGAAGGGCCCTGTCTCTGTTTAAACTTTAAACAGACTGCAAGATTTGAACATTTCCCAGCTTGTCTTGCGTCTTTTACATCGCTCCTTTGATGGAGCAGAATCCATCAGGATTAGTGCAATACTAATACAATCAAACACAACTGGCTGACTTATGAGTCGTTCATAACGCAAGACACCACAAATATAAATAAATAATGCACTACTAAAAGGGACGGAGGAAGAAACGTGGCTAATTCATGTTGTTTTATAAGCTCTGAGTTATTTTAACACTGTTGAATTTCCTTCATTCCAGTTCCTGTTTGCTCATTTACTTGTTTTTGCTGTAAGATGTAGTATTGAAATGATTGTCACATTCGATCTCATCCTCCTGTGAAAAGCTCAGATGCTGATTGATTACTTTTGATTGGCTAGCAAAACTAGCAAACACTGGAAAACGCTACACATGTGATTCCATGAGAATGCCTCCAGCATTCTTTGATCACCACTTCAAAGACGCTGGTGCACATGTTTGTCAAGGTCTTCATCAGACAGACGTCAGGCAGACTGTTGAGGCTTTCACAGTGGATGTGGAGCAGGTACATGTTTGGCCATGAATAATTCTGCTGTTACCACTTTGTTCTGCAGACAGCTTTGTTTGGAGTGCGATACCCATTACTGTGTCCTTGTCATTCAGGCTCAACATTTACAGGTGCTGTTCATCTGGAAAGAAATATTGGAAGGTGTTATTAGTACATTTGCCATGAGTCTAACTAAATTCAGTAACTGACATGTTTATTGAAGCTAAAGTCGTTCAGATCGTCATTCCCGTCCATACCCAATCTACAGAAGATCCATGTGTGTGTGTGTGTGTGTGTGTGTGTGTGTGTGTGTGTGTGTGTGTGTGTGTGTGTGTGTGTGTGTGTGTGAGAGAGTATCATGGCTGTTTAAGTCTGCAGTCGTGTGTGAGTGTGTGTGTGTGTGTGTGTGTGTGTGTGTGTGTGTGTGTGTGTGTGTGTGTGTGTGTGTGTGTGTGTGTGAGAGTATCATGGCTGTTTAAGTCTGCAGTCATGTCTCTCCAGGTGCTTCATGCCTGTTTGTTTCTGCTCGGGCTGCTGGTAGCTTGTGTTCACGTGGACGGAGCTTCACGTGATTAATGCTGATAATCCTCCAGTCCAGCTCAAGTCCAGCCAGACGTCCTCCTTCAGGATCCGTCTAGACGTGCGTGCATTATAAACGTTTGGGGCGTATTACGACCTCGGACGTTGTTCCTCTGAAGCGGTGAAGACCGTTTCCACCAGGGAGACTCTCGGGGAGCCCGGAGCAGACACGTACTGAATAATGAAGCTCGTTATGAGGTGGTCACGGGAGTGTGAGGATGGATCGATGGCTAGGTCCAAGCCCTATGTGAGGGTGACATTGGGAGAGTGTGTGTGTAAGTGTGTGTGGGTTTTGGGCTGATGGTTCGGGCAGCTGTCAGGTGGCTCTAACAGGGATTTTTGCCGCAGCTCCAGCTGTGGTTCAAACCCAGTTCTGAGGGCTTTGACTAGCATGAGTAGCATTAGTGCTACCTGTGACCGCACAGACACTGGAGACCAGTAAAGGGCCCGGGCCACTATGGAAGTGTTCAGAACCACTCCCTCCACCTCCCGCAGGATACACACGACATCTCCCCTCCTGATTTTCATCAGACGTCCCTGACAGTTCTGACAGAGGACATGAGTGTTTGTGTTTCTGCCTAACACAGCAGAAGCGCCACGGCATCTATGATTTATACATCAAATAATCATTTCTGAGATTTTACATGTTGATCCATGCAATGAGTTTGGGTTAACTTTCATCAAAGCACTGGCAGCCTCTGACAACTGCCCTACAAAACTCTTTTTGATTGATTTCATTGGCTGTTTGATGTGGCAACTAAGACCACAGGGGAAAAACTTTGTTCCATCCAGTTGAGGTGTAGATGTGCACTAGTTGCCTATCAGGCCATGCTTCCTGTGACTTGCAAAGCTCCTCGGAGACCTCACTCACGCACATTTAGCAGGCTAAGAATCCTTCACAAGAGGGAGCATTACACTGTAAGTACATTGTGTTAAAGTGGTGCTTAGCACTGTAATGAGTGACCCTGCATCCCTGACATCATTATGAGATGGCGGAGTGCATGTATCTGATGTTTCTACCCCTGGCAGGCCTCTTACTGCAGGTGAAGAGCTTGTTATTACGACCATGGGTTCACAGGCCCACATGTGAAAGATAATAACGTGCTTTGTTTACTGTGTCACGTTCAAGACGTCTACACTGCTAAACATCTCGGAATGGGCGAGTCATTAAATGTAAGTTATGTGTAAACAGGGCATATTTGAACTGTATTCAAAACACCACAAAGACTCTTAGAAATGCAGACAACTCCCCCCCCCCCCCCCCCTCGGCTGAGCGCTGATGAGGGCTGATGAGGACGGTTGTCTTCATAAATCCGGGGTGTGTTTCAAACAGACGGACTCTGGCTGGCATGTTCCCTCATGGAGGATAGAGACTAACACTGTGCCTGTGTAGACCCAGGCCGCAAGTTTCAAAGGTGCGTGTTCGTTCCTGGAGGGAGCGTGGACGATGGTCCCTCATCTCGACATCATTTCCTCCTCCGTCTGAGCTCATTAGTGAGACCTTGCCTGCAGGTTCCTCGCAGGTTGCTGAAGTTTCTGCCTCCTGCCAGGGGCAGCCGCGTTCTTCCCAGTCCCCAGACAAGCCTGGGACCATTACCAACACCCGGTGTGTAATATGCTGCTGTCCTCCATTAGCTGAGGTTACTTCTTGGGTCAGTGTTTCTGTAGGTTTCGGGCCAACAGCAACAGGAGTGGCGTGCACGCGCTCGCTCGTATCCGAGCACAGAAGTCTGCGTGTGCGCAGGAAGATGGAGGCTATCTTTAGACTTCTTATGAAATGGTTAGCGCTCACGATCCGCTCTCAGCCTCCGACGACTTCTCTCTCTCTCTCTCTCTTTCTCTCTCTCTCTGTTCTTCAGCCTCCTCTCTTCTTACCGGGGTGTTTGCTTGCTAGATAGATTGCCTACACGCGCTTGTGCGTGTGTGAGCTGCGTATGTTGCTGAGAGTGTGTATGTGTGTTGTTCCACAGAAACCCATTATCTATATGGAAATGTTGTTCTTTTCTATGGAAAGGGAGCTGGTTAACAATCGGATCAGGTTGGGACGCGGTGGAGCCACACACACACACACACACACACACACACATACACACACACACATCCCTACACAAGTGCGCCGCACTCTGCTCTTTCATGTATGTTTCATGCCAGTCTTTGCAGGGGGATCATTTCATGTCGTTGCTTGACATTTCTGACATTTTTTTCTCCTGCCCTTGCCCTAAATAATGACTTTATTTAGCCATTATTTTTGTCGTAAATATAAAATATTCTTGTTTTGTAGCCTTCTTTGAAAAACATTAAAGAATCTGTCTAGTGTGCCGTGTACGTTCATGTGTATAAACGCACGTTTTTTGTTCCAGTTCCTCTACCGCCTTGTAAATCTGCTCCGATTTGTCAACAAGTTTCCACAGTGTAATTACATCATGTAGAACGTATGGCTGCAGAAAGATCCCTTCCCGGCTGAACCAGAGCCCGGCTGAACGTTTTTGATCACCGTGCTTCTGTAACGGGCGTTTCATTCCCATCACTCCCCCCAATTACTGAAGAAGTAAACACTCAAACAGCTTAATAACACATCTAAATCACGCAAGGCTGTCATTAAGGGCGCTTTTTTATGCTTCTCTGACTCTGTACCCACAATCCCTAATGCACTGGCTTCCTGGTTCCTGGATGTCTCCACACAAGAACACGGGCAAGGTGAAACTTAATGAATATTTTCTTGCTTTTCATTTTTTTATCCGTTTGTTTTGCATTCCATTATCTGTACTTCTTTTCCTGAAAGACCTGGATTTTGTTATTGACTCATATACATGTTTTTTCCCCCCCTCAAGTCCAAAATTGCATGCAAACATAATCCAATTATGGAAATGAATCTCTTCCGAGCGGTTAGAACGTTGTGTGCTGTGTGAGACTGGTGCATTGCTCAGGGTCTGGGTGTCTCCGCGGGGTTATTAGAGGACCTCTGTTTAGTTTAGTCTTGTCAGTAGATGCAGCGCATCAATTAAACCTGAGCAGCCGTGTGGAAGATGTGCTTTGGCCTTCAGTGTGCTCCTGTGAGGGGTCGGGGTGATTTGAAGTATCACTGATCCCTCACACTTCCACATGAGAACACACACATCCTCTCCCTCAAACTGTAGTGTGAACTTGCATGTTGGTGTTTAAGCCCATATTCAACAACCGGTCTGGATGTTTCCTGTGCAAGCTCCGCCTCCAGCATCGATGCTGCTCCTGTAGTGTTTGTTAGATATGATTCCTGTGGTTTTGTTTTTGTTTTTTGTTTTTTGTTTTGTCCTGTGATGTGTATGTTCGTCACTAAGGGGTTCATTGGATCTTATTAAGATAGGAAGCTGAAAAATACCTTCATCCATGTTTGGAAAGTGTTGACACAGCCAGAAAGATTTACATTTACCATCTCTGTGGAATTAGAATATGGGAACAGTATTAGCATGATACAGATCTGTCAGGGCTAATGTATGTAAAATGGTGCACCATTCCAACAGCAGCTTTAACACCATCAACTGCATTATTGAAACGTGTGTTTAACTTCCAACGCCTGTCCTTACCTAGTGAAGGCACCTCAGTCTTGGCTAGTATTTGCAAATGATATACTAGCGCCGACGGACATCCATTTGTACTAGCGATCTTTAGGAAAAAGGAACCAGAGTTAGACGTGTGGAGAAGATAAAGATTACTCTTTCAATAGTTAGAAGATAAAGATGACTTGCAGTAGTTTGATACACTAACTGGCTACTTAAAAAGTAACACAAAATATTTAAATCATAGGAGACATCTTTTGGTCAGATGACTGCAGTGCTATCTGCATGATTGCCATAGCCTACTGCTCACAGACGTTACGCTGCAAAACCACTACATCCAAACAACCGAATAATACGTTTATAACTAATAAGAAGAATAATAGGACTTGAGTGCATTTTAAAACATATTAAGAAGAATAATGTGACTTTAATTTGTTTATAAAAAGAGCAATATGATTTTAGTCTGTTTATAATTGCAATAAGATTAATATGTCTGTGTTTATAACTGTAACAAGACAAATAAAATGACAAATCTTTATAACTGCAATAAGAAAAGGAATATTGCTTTATAAGTGTAGTAAGAAGAATATGTTGACATTAAAATGTTTGTTACTACAAAAAGGGAAATCATATGACTTTATTACTGCAATAAAAATAATGATGTGACTTTTTTTTATAATTTTTATAATTGCAATTAGAACAATAATATGACTTTAGCTGCAGGCTACATACGAGTCCAGACATGTCTGACCCACTGGTTTCACCCACTGGTTTCATTCACTGGTTTCATTCACTGGTTTCACCCACTGGTTTCATCCACTGGTTTCACCCACTGGCAGAGGGTTAACCAGTGGCCATTTGTTGTCACTCCAGTGTTGAAAGGACTGGTGAAGAGGTCCTATGACTGGAAACCAGCAATTATGAGGGCTTCACTTCACACAATCACCTCTGCATACAGTGAGAAAAAAAACATGGAGTCTGAAAAATAGTGAGTATATTTTGCCTGGGGCAGCAGTTTTTAGGATCAGAATTATGCATATCAAAGCAGTAAAACCAAGAATAGGTCTGTCAAGTCAAATCCACCTGGGATTGTGTAAAACGCTCTTTTGTTAACCTCATCCACGCAGAGCGTGCTGGGACCTCTGGGATATAGACACTGCACAATGTCAGGAGTTCATGTAATGCATGGTCACTGCACACTTCATAACTTTAATCATTTTCTGAATAATTATTACTATGCAGCACCCTGTTTAACCACACAGGGCATTCAGACTAACACATCCAGCTTTCCTGTCCTAGTATCATTTTCCTGTTTAGTTTATTTTCATTCCTCTTGGAAGCTCGCAGTGCCAGTCGGGCTGTGTGGAGCAGACGGATGCTGTGCTGCTCTTCTTTGTAGATTGATGATGTCTGTGTGATGGCCCAGTAGAAATATGACTGGAGTCATATTTTGGGGGGGGGGGTTGTGAAGATGGAGGGAGGTGTGAAGATGGAGGGAGGTGTGAAGATGGAGGGGGGTGTGAAGGTGAAGGGAGGTGTGAAGATGGAGGTGAGGTGTGAAGATGGAGGTGAGGTTTGAAGATGGAGGGGAGGTGTGAAGATGGAGGGGGGTGTGAAGATGGAGGGGGGTGTGAAGGTGAAGGGAGGTGTGAAGGTGGAGGTGAGGTTTGAAGATGGAGGGGGGTGTGAAGATGGAGGGGGTGTGAAGATGGAGGGGGTTGTGAAGATGGAGGGAGGTGTGAAGATGGGGGGGGGGTGTGAAGATGGAGGGGGTTGTGAAGATGGAGGGAGGTGTGAAGATGGAGGGAGGTGTGAAGATGGAGGGAGGTGTGAAGATAGAGGGGGTGTGAAGGTGGAGGGGGGTGTGAAGGTGGAGGGAGGTGTGAAGATGGAGGGGAGGTGTGAAGATGGAGGGAGGTGTGAAGATGGAGGGGAGGTGTGAAGATGGAGGGGGGTGTGAAGATGGAGGGAGGTGTGAAGATGGAGGGAGGTGTGAAGATGGAGGGGGGTGTGAAGGTGAAGGGAGGTGTGAAGATGGAGGGGGTGTGAAGATGGAGGGAGGTGTGAAGATGGAGGGGGTGTGAAGATGGAGGGAGGTGTGAAGATGGAGGTGAGGTGTGAAGATGGAGGTGAGGTTTGAAGATGGAGGGGGGTGTGAAGATGGAGGTGAGGTGTGAAGATGGAGGTGAGGTTTGAAGATGGAGGGGGGTGTGAAGATGGAGGTGAGGTGTGAAGATGGAGGTGAGGTGTGAAGATGGAGGTGAGGTGTGAAGATGGAGGTGAGGTGTGAAGATGGAGGGGGGGTGTGAAGGTGAAGGGAGGTGTGAAGATGGAGGGGGGTGTGAAGATGGAGGGAGGTTTGAAGATGGAGGATAGGCGTGAAGAAGTGTGTCGTGCACCTGCCTTTCACTTCGCAAAGTGTGAAGTGCCAATCTCTATAATTGTACAGGCCGAGGCCTCCTCCTCCTCCTTCCTCTCATCTCCCCCTCTTCCTCCCCTCCCCTCCCCTCCCAGTGTGTCTTTCACCTCAGCCCTCCTTTTTTCCTCTCACGTTTGTCTTCCTTATGCGGAGACTGATTCATCGTGACAAAAAACACACCACACTTAGATCTAAAATCCTTTGGAGCGTCGTTTGAGTTTGCGTTGTTGACCCGGTGATACCAAACGAACTGCTCTTGATTTCACGTAGTGGAGGGAAACTTCACGATGTAGCACTGTGTGACACCGGCTTTCTCAAAACCTGTAAAGCTTTGGTGTTTACAAAGGCAAATGTGGTCACGGCCTCATTTTAAAGAAAGCGAACCGTGTCTTTGTGTCACCGCGTTTAACAGGATGTCTGTCAGGAGATCACAGCTGCCCGAGGTCTTTTCCGACTAACAAATGTTTAGCGTTAATTGTTGTTCATATAGAGTGAATTTGTCAAAGCAAGCAGACTTTTTTTTCTTCTTCTTTATGCAAGACATGACAAAGCAGAGTGGAGCAGACGCTGCCCCCTGCAGCGCAGAGACGTGTCCTGCACATCAGCCCAGCGTCACAGCATACAGATGATGGACACGTGACTAGTTTTCTGTAGTGTTTGTGACCATTTGATTCTTGCATGTGTAGAATTAATTTTAATTTAATCCACTGAGCGTGTTGAGGTCTTCAGCAGTTATATGCTGCTGCCAATTCATTTAGATGGTACATTTCTGATGATAACCTGGCATGTCAGCTGACTGTAAATGTGGGTTAAATAGTGTTTCTATAAATACTTAACAATGTGTAAGTGGATTTATTAACCTCTCAAAACCTCTCCTGCTTAGTTAAAGTGGAAGGTGTATAATTTCATCCCATTTTCATAACCGTAACCCTTAATCCACCGTGCAAGGGTCAATTCACCAGCAAACCTGTGCAGGAAATAGAAATTCATGGTCAGAAATGTACGATCAGTTCGTCATAGAGCAGGAGGAGTGGAGAATATGGTATAATACCATACTGATGCACAAATACATGAGTTACAAAATTACACATCACAGGTCAACATTTGACTGACAATTAATGGATAATCAGTGTTTATCAACCAAAATGGACCAGTCTGAACACTAATGACCAGTATTATGAGTACCAGTTACTGTTACCAATTCGTGTCCTAAAATGGCGTCGACCATGGCGGTGTTTTGGTGGTGTATGTGATCCGCTCCTCCCCCAGTGAGAGCAGCGTCTCTGGTCCTGACCAGGTGGACATCTCCAGAGCCCTGGTCCTGATCTCCCAACCACCCTACTAACATTACCATGGCAAGAACATTGCAGAGTGATCTCTTCCACTGGGAGCAGCCATACGTTGTGCTGGGGGGGCGTAGATCACCCTGGGCCTTAGTGAACCCAGAACCCACCTTCTATGTGTCAGAGGGACTGGATTCTCTCTTCGTCTTCCGAACATGCGGGAGTTAGTTTGAATGGCATGAGCTTTGGTGACTTAAGAAGTGAGAAATCCCTTTACAGCTCTAACGTTCATGTGTTTAACAGTGTAAACAAGTTCATCCTTCTTTACACTTCTCTTGTTAAGCTAATTGGTCTTTTGTTGATCTTTTTGTCGTTGTTACTGTTATGTATTAGTTTGTTTTGGTATTACCATTATCTTCCCTCCCTCATCACTGATCCATGGATCCCCACATAAGTGTACGAATGCACCCATGGTTACCGTGTCAAAATACCAGATTGATATTCAGCGTGGGAATATGGTTAACTAATACAATCACCTTTATGGTTCCATCTCTCACCTAAACAGTTTAGATAAATATTGGTACATGTTAAATGAGTGATTCTCTAACGAGTCTGTTTGGCACGCTGGACCAGACACACGTGTTCCTTCACGAGGCCCTGCAGCAGGTCGTTTGCAGATTCGCAGGTTGGCTCCCGCTGGTGCTGTAGAAGTGTGTCCCCCCCGTCCTCCTGCAGACGTGGCCGGGTGTGGGCTCACGGCTCCACAGAGCAGACGCCCATCTGCTGATCCAGACGTCTGACTGAATCCTCTCGTCCTGGCCTGGCCGTCGTGAGCCATGCACAGTGTTGGCTAAATGGAATCAACGGAACAGACTCTCCTGTTTCATGAGAACAACCCCAGCAATAAAACTAGATTTATTCAATTGAACCTTAAAAAAATGGTGCTGAACTTATCTCATAAAATGTGTGTGTGTGTGTGTGTCTGTGTGTGTGTGTGTCTGTGTGTGTGTGTGTGTGTGTGTGTGTGTGTGTGTGTGTGTGTGTGTGTGTTAGTTAGATGAAGCCATGGTGAGGGGTGATGCTGGTGTGTGTGTGTGTGTGTGTGTGTGTGTGTGTGTGTGTGTTAGTTAGATGAAGCCATGGTGAGGGGTGATGCTGGTGTGTGTGTGTGTGTGTGTGTGTGTGTGTGTGTGTGTTAGTTAGATGAAGCCATGGTGAGGGGTGATGCTTGTGTGTGTGTGTGTGTGTGTGTGTGTGTGTGTGTGTGTGTGTGTGTGTGTGTGTGTGTGTGTGTGTGTTAGATGAAGCCATGGTGAGGGGTGATGCTGGTGTGTGTGTGTGTGTGTGTGTTAGTTAGATGAAGCCATGGTAAGGGGTGATGCTGGTGTGTGTGTGTGTGTGTGTGTGTATGTGTGTGTGTGTGTGTGTGTGTGTGTGTGTGTGTGTGTGTGTGTGTGTGTGTTAGTTAGATGAAGCCATGGTGAGGGGTGATGCTGGTGTGTGTGTGTGTGTGTGTGTGTGTGTTAGTTAGATGAAGCCATGGTGAGGGGTGATGCTGGTGTGTGTGTGTGTGTGTGTGTGTGTGTGTGTGTGTGTGTGTGTGTGTGTGTGTGTGTGTGTGTGTGTGTGTTAGTTAGATGAAGCCATGGTGAGGGGTGATGCTTGTGTGTGTGTGTGTGTGTGTGTGTGTGTGTGTGTGTTAGATGAAGCCATGGTGAGGGGTGATGCTGGTGTGTGTGTGTGTGTGTGTGTGTGTGTGTGTGTGTGTTAGTTAGATGAAGCCATGGTAAGGGGTGATGCTGGTGTGTGTGTGTGTGTGTTAGTTAGATGAAGCCATGGTGAGGGGTGATGCTGGTGTGTGTGTGTGTGTTAGTTAGATGAAGCCATGGTGAGGGGTGATGCTGGTGTGTGTGTGTGTGTTAGTTAGATGAAGCCATGGTGAGGGGTGATGCTGGTGTGTGTGTGTGTGTGTGTGTGTGTGTGTGTGTGTGTGTGTGTGTTAGATGAAGCCATGGTGAGGGGTGATGCTGGTGTGTGTGGTCGTGCTCCTCTCAGAGTCCTGCTGACCATGGAGGGTGTTTAACAATGGGAATGACACATCAATGGCCCCGGCCTGTCACTCAAACAGACCCTTTCTGGCCACCCTATCCACGATTTGTACTGCCTTTGGACAGCTGCTATTGTATGAAAGTGAGGATGATGGAGGTGATGAAGAGTAGGCTGCCCTTTATGAATTCTGCAGGCTCTGCTGGCTTGTTCTCAAGCTCTGTTGCTCATGTTATCATTAACAACCATAACCTCACACACAGTACGGTCAGCACTGTCCTGTGGTTGTCTTTTTAATCTGGAAACATTCTCATCTGTTCACATTCAGGAAAACAAAGGTAATATTTTCCAACCAAGAGTTAAAATTACCATGCAATTAAAAGCCTGTGCATTGTTGGGGGGGGGGGGGGGGGGGGGATTGATTGAAGTGGCGTGCCTTATTCACAGAGCCCCCGAACATACAGACCACTGAGCGTCCTCTCCTGGTTAATGATGCCATTAAGTTGTATTTTGTTTGTCAGGGGAGGTCAGGCAACTCGTGAGCTAGACGAGATAAACAACCATTAAGAAGCTTACTTCCGCTCTCCTGAGGTGGCCAGCTGTCATCACGGCAATTAATGGTAGTAAAGAGAGCGGGGGTGTTTCACTTCCCCGCACCAGTGTGAGCAGTGTGCAACAAACAGGAGGAACGAGGCCTCCACCTCCTCGTGCTATTAACTTGTTCCTTGGCACCTTCGCTTCATTGTAGGGGTCTAGAATTAATGCCAAGTGCTCTTATTCTGATTCCTTTGTTTTCTTCTCCTCTTTTCAGGTTTTTTAAGTACGGGAGATCAGGCAGCCAAAGGGAATTACGGGCTCCTGGATCAGATCCAGGCCCTGCGCTGGACGAGTGAGAACATCGCCTTCTTTGGCGGAGATCCTTTACGCATCACCGTGTTTGGATCGGGAGCCGGTGCGTCCTGCGTCAACCTTCTCACTCTGTCCCATTATTCCGAAGGTAACCGCTGGAGCAATTCCACCAAAGGTACAATGCAGAGGTCGCGACCTCTGACCCTTTCGTAGTTTGCATGCCGTCGCCGTGCCGGTCGACCGTGGTTTGCGTCTGCATGAGCTTTTGAGTCGTGTCACCGTGCTCACTTCATAACTACACCACGTGCTTGTGAGGAAAAGTCTCCTCCTCCACAGGCTCCTCCTCCACCCCTCTCGGCCACGCCCCCCTGCCGTGGGCGGTCGGCTGCGGTGTTCGTCAGCCGCGTCTGGCGACGGCTCCCTTCTGAATTTGCTTTTGTTTCAGTTCCAGTAGCATCAGTGCTGCATACTGATCTGCCCAGACGAGCCGTGTTAGTGGCGCTCTGCTCCGAGGGCCCTCACCACAGCCCGGGCGTTCATCATCCGCTCCCATTACTGTTACAGATCTTGATAAGTACAACATTTCCATGTGTATTATAGATAGTGCTCGTACTGCGCGCCTGATCCAGAATTGTCAAGCCATCAAGGTTACAGGCAAAGTCGCAGCCCGGAGCGGCTGCATTAGCTGATCATCCATCACTACTGGTTCCTTTGGCGCTCCTTAAAGGGCCAAATCCCTCTGACCTGAAACCAGTTGCTTATGAAAAATGCATTTGCTGTGGTCTCAAGTCTCATCTTTATTTGGTGAAGTCCAGACCAGCCACTGTGCTTCTGGTGCACGTTGGCGGTTCAAACGTCGGGTTTATCTGTGTAAAGACCCATTCACATGGTTAATTAATTTCATTCGTCTCTCTGTATGTGAGACAGTATTGCCAAGGTCTTCAAACAGATGGATAGCTTGATATTACTGGCATCATTCAAATGTGAAAGGAACCCTGCGATGCCCTTGTTAGTGACCTGAGAATTACACATTATTGATTCACTGTTTATAAAACCTTTACGTATTCATACATTTTTTTTTCTTAATGTGTATAAACTTATTTATTTATTGAATGGACATATTTAATTCACATTATTTTTGCCCAAAACATTATACGCATGTAGCTTGTAAATGTATTCAGTGATTGCAAAAAATTCATGAATGATACAAATCAATATGAACCTAAATACAGTTTTATGGGCAAATCAAATATTGATTCTACAGTAATGCACAAATCATTGGAAGCTATCTCTCATACTGAGATGAGATAAATCATCTCTCACGTTGAGATGAGAAGAAGAAGAAATATCCTGTCAGTTCAAGTCCACTTTCCATAAAGGGGCATTTTATTGATATTCTCTTACTTTGTTAGGTAGTTTAATCATTATTTACTTAAGCTATTATAACAAGTCTATAGAACCTGCATATTGACACTGATTCTAATTGTATTGCGAGCCTATTTCTTTGAAAGTCGTGCTTGAAGTGAAAATTATCACAACAAATGCAAACCCACTGACAGAAACAGTGTGTTAGTGAGTCACAGCAAACAGAGTGTGTTAGTGAGTAAAAGCAACCAGGGTGTGTTAGTGAATAACAGCAAACAGTGTGTTAGTGAGCAACAACAAACTGTGTTAGTGAGTTACAGTAAACATGGTATATTAGTGAGTAACAGCAGAGTGTGTTGGTGAGTAACAGCAAACAGGGTGTGTTGGGGAGTAACAGCAGAGTGTGTTAGTGAGTAACAGTAGTGTGTGTTAGTAACAGCAGTGTGTGTTAGTGTTTGTTGTTGCGCACTAACACAGTTTGTTGTTGCTCACTGTGTGTTAGTGAGTAACAGCAAACAGGGTGTGTTGGGGAGTAACAGCAGAGTGTGTTAGTGAGTAACAGTAGTGTGTGTTAGTAACAGCAGTGTGTGTTAGTGTTTGTTGTTGCTCACTAACCATAGTTTGCTATTGCTCACTGTGTGTTAGTGAGTAACAGCAAACCGGATGTGTTAGTGAATAACAGGAGAGTGTGTTAGTGAGTAACAGCAGGGCACTGGTAATAGGCACCCTGACTGTGAGGGGCATTAGGGGAGCAGCCACACACACACAAACACCCCCCCCCACACACACACACACACATGCACACACATGCATGCTTTCTGTTTGTTTGTTGCTTGAAGCCTAATAATCCTCTATGGCATGCACTAATTCTGCATAATCATTTGTGCTAATGGCATAATTGTTCTAATTCATAATAATGGTCTCATAAAAGATGCGGTGTTCAACATCAATTCAAAATCATACCATGTGCTTTGATGAAACACTAATAGAAAAAGTTGCATTTTTGTCTGTATGTGGTTCATTCACACTCGTGGATAAATGTTCATTTGCATTATTTGTCTGTTTATGAATTTATGATTTAAAAACTTTTCTGGGCCCTCGAGCGATGGAACAGAAAAGCAATCAGCCTGCCAGCGGTTTGCTGGGTAGAGACGTGATGATGTCACAGCCATCCGTGTCCCAGAGTGCAAGGAAGCCAACCGGCACTGCCCTCTGGGCGGGATGGGTGGCATGACTTCGCCCCCTGCCACTCACTGCAGCACTGGCCAATGGGGCGTCTGTGATTTGCGCTTGCTGATGAGGGCAGTTATTGCTGTCCTCAGTGTGCTGTGCTCTGTCGTGGCACGGACAGCGCTTGAATATATGCAGTGCTTGACGTTGCTGTGTCAGAGGACGTTCATAAGCTCACCTCCACTCTTCGAGGCTCAGAGCTGTTGTACACTACAGTATATGGATAAAGGCATTGGGGACACAACTCTTAATCATTGAATTCGGGTGTTTGAAATCAATCAGCTAGCTTATCTTTACAGACATGCGGGAAAGAATAGGCCGATCGGGAGGGTTCGCCGAGTTCGAGCGTGGTCCCGTAATACGACGCCACTGTATCAATGAGTCAGTTTGTGAAAAACACGATCAACTGTGAGTGGTATTATTGAAAAGAGGAAAGAGTTAGGAGCCTCAGTTACTCAGCCATAGTGACAGACCATGTAAAGTTACAGACTTACCAAGTGCTGAGACACACAGTGTGTAAAGGTCGCCAATACTCAATATGACTCAATAAATGCAAAGTTCCAAACGCGGAGATGGTGGGCAGCACATTGTCACCCTGGAGCAGAGGACATGTGTTCTGCGGAGGGATGAGTCATGTTTTTCTGTCTGTCAGTCTGACGGATGAGGCTGGGTTTGGTGAATGCCAGGACGAAACCTGTCTAACTGCACTGTGCTGACTCTAAAGTTTGGTGGGGGAGGACTGAGATTATAGTAATGTCATGGTAATGTTATGGGGTTGTTTTTCAGGGGTTAGGTTTGACCCCTTATTTCCAGTGGTGCAAAATCTGAAAGCTGCAGCATACTAAGACATTTTGGATAATTGTCCAAATGTTTTTGGAACAGTCTGGGGAAGGACCTCTTCTGTTCCACCAGGACAGTGCCCAGTACAGGAAAAGCAGGACTCCTCATGGTGGATTTACGTGTCCCAATACTTTTGTCCATATAGCCATTTGACAGGTGGAGGCTAGCTAGTCTTTGGGTGGAAGTCTGACATACCAACTAAATTGGAAGCAAAATAAGAAAAATGTGAACTTTCTAATGTTCATGCCCCTGTGTGAAGTGCGCAGGCTGGTAATGTGTGTGTCTGACGTCTGTCCTGTCCAATCACGTCCTCTCAGGCCTCTTCCAGAGAGCTATCGCTCAGAGTGGCACAGCTCTCTCCAGTTGGGCCGTGAGCTTCCAGCCTGCTAAGTACGCCCATATGCTGGCCAAGAAGGTGGGCTGTAGCCTCCAGGACACTGTGGAGCTGGTGCAGTGTTTGCAAAAGAAACACTACAAGGAGCTGGTGGAGCAAGACATCCAACCGGCACGCTACCACATCGCCTTCGGGCCCGTCATCGACGGTGACGTCATCCCCGACGACCCGCAGATCCTCATGGAGCAGGGCGAGTTCTTGAACTATGACATCATGCTGGGAGTCAATCAGGGTGAAGGTCTGAAGTTCGTGGAGCTCCTCGTGGACAACGAGAACGGCGTGCAGGCTAACGAGTTTGACTACGCCGTGTCCAGCTTCGTGGACGACCTGTACGGCTACCCCGAGGGTAAGGACATTCTGCGGGAGACCATCAAGTTCATGTACACGGACTGGGCCGACCGCCACAACCCGGAGACGAGGAGGAAGACCCTGCTGGCGCTCTTCACCGACCACCAGTGGGTGGCGCCGGCTGTGGCCACAGCGGACCTGCACTCCAGCTTCGGGTCGCCCACGTACTTCTACGCCTTCTACCACCACTGCCAGACGGAGCAGGTTCCACCGTGGGCGGACGCGGCACACGGAGACGAGATCCCCTACGTGTTCGGGCTGCCCATGATCGGACCCACCGAGCTCTTTCCCTGCAACTTCTCCAAGAATGATGTGATGCTCAGCGCTGTGGTGATGACGTACTGGACCAACTTCGCCAAAACCGGGTATGGTACACCCAACAGAATAAAGCAAGACACATACTTACAGCAATAGGTTCACTAACGAGTTTATAGTGTTTAAAAAAAAGTTGAACTTGTGAACTTATGTATGCATGTATCTGTTATCTAATATAAACTGCATGTTGACATTTTTTAATAGAATATTTTAAATATAATTTTTATATTTTATTAAACCATATTTTGTTTTAACTGCAAAAAAAGTTTTAATAACAATTTTATATTTTCCATTTAGTTTGATATTAAATCACAATTGCCTTAATTTCCTGTCACATTTTATTCTTGACCCATGACAAATAAATGCTGATTAGACTGCAGCTGGATACATATTCAGCTTTAATGGCATTTTATGATCACAAAGTGCTTTGTTATTTTGTGGTTAAAAATATACAATTGACTTTAATTAATAATTAATTCAAATGAATGCTATGGTTTTGCAGTTATTCTTGTGAAGTCTTGTCTAGAATAAGTCAATTATGTATAACTTGCAACTGTGTAATTTCTATTCCCTGACCATTTTCTGTTAATTAAGAAATGTAGCATTTGTCTGGAGACTGTGATGTTTGCTGAAGAAACACAGTTTGCTCTCTCTTATTTTGTCTTTAAGAATGTCTCCATGTGAGTGTTATAATAATAGGCCAGAATCAACTTTTCAATATAGCACACAGGCCCAGAGATGTTGCATGGCCACTAATGGCGTTAATATATAACAGTGAGCTGCCATTTCACGCAGAAGCTGTGGAGGGATTTTCACACTTCAGGTGGCTCATCAGCTCTAGTGAGGTTCCCACGGCAGAGCGTGGATGTGTCACATGGCTTCTCCGTGTTCTTGCTCATGTTGGTCTGGTTCGTTGTCTTCGCAGTGACCCCAACCAACCGGTTCCGCAGGACACCAAGTTCATCCACACCAAACCCAATCGCTTTGAGGAGGTTGCCTGGACGCGCTACAACCAGAAGGAACAGCTGTACCTCCACATCGGCCTCAAGCCCCGGGTCAAGGAGCACTACCGGGCAAACAAGGTCAACCTGTGGCTGGAGCTGGTGCCCCACCTTCACAGCCTTAACACCGAGGGCACGCAGATCATCTCCACCACCACCAAGGTGCCTCCGCCCGAGGCCACGCCCCGCCCCAAGAAGCTGCCGGCCAACACCAAGCGCCCCTTCCCCACTCCCTTCCCCACCGAGACGCAGGACGGCCAGAACCAGAACCAGAACCAGCCCTTCCTGGTGGACCAGCGGGACTACTCCACGGAGCTGAGCGTCACCATCGCCGTGGGCGCCTCCCTGCTCTTCCTCAACATCCTGGCCTTCGCCGCGCTCTACTACAAGAAGGATAAGCGGCGTCACGAGGTTCACCGGCGCTGCAGCCCGCAGCGAGCCCCCGCCGGCGAGCTGCCCCACGCCCAGGAAGAGGAGATCATGTCCCTGCAGATGAAACACGGAGACCTGGAGCGGGAGTGCCGCGAGGCCATGCACCCGCACGAGGTGGTCCTCAGGACAGCCTGCCCGCCCGACTACACCCTGGCCATGCGCCGCTCCCCCGACGACATCCCCCTCATGGCCCCCAACGCCATCACCATGATCCCCAACAGCATCGCAAGCCTCAGCTCCCTTCACCCTTTCGGCGGTTTCCCCGGCGGACAGCAGAACAACACCCTGCCCCACCCGCACCCTCACTCACACTCCACCACCCGAGTATAGCCTCTCCCACGCCAACGTGGCACAAGCACATGCCTCACACTCGCTGCACAGACACACCACACCTGGACACACGCAGACTCACACGACCGGCTGAGCTGCCCACTCCCACCTGCCCCAACACGGCACCGTTCTCCGTGGGAGATGCCCGTACCACCCCCCCCCCCCCCCCCCCCCCCCACCCCCCACCGTTTACGGGAACATGGAAAATACGGAGAGGGCATTTTTGTCTCCCTAGAATGAAAAACAGAATTTTATATTAGAGAAAAAGAAGTAAATGTGTGAAACAGTTTCAGATTTAATAAAAAAAAAAATGAGATTGATGATTTTTTTTCTGCCGGTGTTGTGAGAGTGTGCGGCTATCACTCCCAGTGTCTGGAAGAAAGGCTTGATTCAGTTATCCAAGGAGACAACAGCCGTGGTAGCAGAGACAGCGTGTAGGAGGCCCTTTGTAAATGAAAGAAAACATATTGTTTTCCTGAGGCATCGGATTGTAGATTACTGTCTCTGGAGCAGAGTGGAGATACTGCTTACCTAATTTAGGCATACGTTCTCCTAAGAATGGAGGCACTGTAAGATATGGACTAAACCATTACCGGAGAACGAGAGGGGACAGATCTCCAGAATATGCACAATCGAGACATTCACCAAATGTCTTGGGATCTTTTTCCTCCGTTTATTTTTTGGGAACAATTTTATTGTATAGAATCTATTTACATATCTAGATATGTACACAAAGCACCACAGGTGTGGATGCCCTGTCGGGGGGGGGGGGGGGGGGGGGGGGGGGGGGGGGGGCAGTGGAACTGGAGGAGTCTGCCAGCATTTCAGAGAGCAGAGGGGAACTCACCGGTTTCATGGCAGATACAGCGTCATCACACAAGTGCTGTCTGGATGGGAACTGTCGGACAACGAAGGGGAGATGGATGTTTTTAGCACGAAGCGCATGACAATTTATCTGCTTGGTGGCCGTTCTGCTGATTAAGTCATTATAAAAAAAAAAAATCATCCCCATTGGATTAGTTTGAGGAAATACTGCTCAGAATCCTACCGAAATCGGAATATGGCTTGGGCAAAAGCAACGGTCCTGATTGGATGTGGGGAAGGGAAGGGGGGTGGGGATATGCTAAATAGAGTGCATTCACAAATAGCTTGAGTAAACCTGATTATAAGGACTAGTTTTGTACAATGTGTGTTGGTAAAACTTTTTAATAGTGGTGAATCACTTGCTGTTTGAGACCCCATGTGTGGGACACTCATTGTACTCTTTCATTTGCTCATTCGTTCTCAACTGTAATACATTGTTTTTTCTTTTTTTTCCCATCTCTGGCTGACAGTCAAATGCTACTTTACCTTAAGATGACCTGCGTTGTTTAATTCTCACTTATCAGGAGTTCCCCCACATAATGGATGCCCCGGGCCTGTGGAGAAACGGAGGCGTATTGCTGCGAATCACTCTGCATAACCTTAGTTCTCTACAACGTGATTGGTTGCATTGATTTTCCTCTGCTCATGTCCCCCCCCCCCCCCCCCCCACCCATGCTGTAGCACTGCTGAAGATGAATGTGTATCGTTCTCTCTGTCTCGGGAAGGCTTCATGCTGACAGCTGGGGTTTTAGGGCTTCTGCTCCGCCCTCTGCAGACCTCAGCAGGAGCAGAGACGGTTGGAGACGGCAGGGTGGATGAAGCGAAGGGTGTAGATGTGTCCAGAAGAGGGCTAATATAAAGGAGCTCCTAGCAGTGTGGCTAGTGTTAATTAGCACCTTCCTAGGTCGCTCTCTCAATGGGACCTGGCGTTTCTCACGTATGCCGGCGTTCAGCGGGTGCCTGATTTCAGACAGTACTCAGATTTCTTGCTGTTGACACAGGACTAGCAGTGTTGCCATTCCTGCTTCTCTATCGCCACAGGAAGTAGGCACTCAGCCTCCTCACCTAATGTAAACATGTGGAGAACTCTGTGGAGAGGAAACCTGTCAGACGCAGCCGAGATTTGGGTCTGTGAGCTCGCCGAGTTTCAGTAGGAGTTAGTACACTGAGACGCAGGCTCGGGGAGTTTCTCCTCACCGTGCATTAGGACAGACGCTCGTAGGGCTGCAGACATGGCTGGCTGTCTCTTCTTCCTTCTAATCTTCATACTCTCACAGTCCCATCCTCACACACACTCACACTACACACTCTCACAGCCCCGTCCTCACACACTCTGACACTACACACTCTCACAGTCCTGTCCTGGCGTGTGGCAGATCGAGGCCCTGTCGAGCCCTATGACTGGTGCGGTACCACCGAGGGGTAATTAATGAAAGCGTCAGTGAGCAGATCAGCTGGGGTAGATGCAGACCGCCTCACACACACAGGCATGGGTCCAGGGAAGAAGGGAGGACAACAAAGAAATTATGCAGGTCTCCTGCTGACCTGAGATCTGCAGTCACCTGATAACTGTAGAAATTATGCAGGTCTCCCGCTGACCTGAGACCTGCAGTGAGTCTCAAACAAGATGTTCCTGTCTGGAACAGCACCTCCTCTGGGCAGCTCCCCCTCATGGTAAATACGGTGCAGAATAAGCCCTCTCCTCCAGTGCCACATCAATAACAACTGCCCTCAGCAACCACACCCCCCCTCCCCCCAGGCCAGCCAACTGGCCTAGCACAGCCTCCCCAGCCCACACTAACTCCATCAATACAGGGATGAATATGCAAAGCAGGCCTTGCCTAAGCCCCTCCCCAAACGGAGCTCCTTTGAACAGTATTAAACTTTAATGAGCCATTCATACAAGGGGCGCTTTGAGGATTTATTTTGTACATTTGCATGTAAGGCCAAAGTGAGAGCTGGGATACATCTGTAACTGGAGAGAACTCCAGGGCTCAGTCCCACACACACACACACACACACACACACACACACACACACACACATGTGCGCACATTCACACAAACATACGTACACAATCAACAGAACGAGTCTCATACTTGAATGTAACACAGTATTAAATACCATTTACAAACAGCAACCAAACATTTATTTTCTTTCTCTCTGAAATCTTCAAAGAGATGATTAAAATGGCGGTTCGTGGATCCAGTATCAGAGGGCAGTTGTAATGTAGGTTATTTGTCATTTTGTCTTTATTTCTGGTTAAATAGGATTTACTCTTCTGGAGCACAATAAATGATTTTACTAAGCTGGATTACCATCACTGCACCTCCTTATTTACAGCTGGTTTGCTAAAAAGGTTTTTTGACTGGAGATTGAGGTTAGAATTTCTCCTGTGAATTGACTCCCACTGTCAGCCACAAATATCCGATCGGGCGTGCGCACGCTCTCTCTCTCTCTCTCTCTCTCTCTCTTTATCTCTCTCTCTCACTCTTTCTCTTTTTCACACACATACATTCATGCACCCACACTCACAATCAGTTTGGTAGTCATTTTAATACAGCCACATTGTCATGGGAGATGTATCAAACATGACTCCTTGAAACATCTTGTCAAATATCTGAATTTACCTTTCACTTGCAAGCTTATTGAGATCTGTATTAATTAGTCGAATCATAAGACACAAGACATCTTGATTCTCTCTTGACGTGACAGCTGTATCAGGAGAATAAAGCACACATTGTTTTTTTATTGCACAAGGCATCAGTGGGCTTCTTCCCTGTTAAAGACATTCACTGTCATACTCACTATAAAGAGTGGTGTATAAAGGGTGGAGTATAAAGGGTGGAGTATAAAGGGTGGTGTATAAAGGGTGGAGTATAAAGGGTGGTGTATAAAGGGTGGAGTATAAAGGGTGGAGTATAAAGGGTGGTGTATAAAGGGTGGAGTATAAAGGGTGTTATGAGCCAGTAGTTGTCTTATTTCTCCCATTCACACCACTATCGATCTTGTGGATTTAACTGTTTAACCTCCTCCTGCCTGTCCGAAAATTGGCACATCTTGACATGCAATTACTCAACGTCACAAAGCAAAGAACTCCACTATAATCCCAGTTTAGCTCAGTCTTTGAAATATTAAACTTAGCTTTAGAAGGTGTGTTTTAAGAGGGTTGTGGAATACCCTTACTCTGCAGTAGAAAACACAGTATGGGGAGAATTCATTAATACTGTGGGTCACATAAGCATAGCAGAAATATTACAGGGGTTTCAATGTCATTAAGTTCACTTCTGCTTAAATCCAGCTTAATTTAGATAATTCTACTTTAGGAATCTCAGCACAGTTATTTCTCCAAATAATTCCTCAGTACCAAGTTAAATATAGTTGACAGAGCCAAATGCGTTGGACTGCAATAGGTCCGATGATTCACTCAATTCACAAACCCTTTTAGTGTTTGCAGTGTAGCAGAATCCTGCTATTTGTTGTGAGAGGACTGGGCTGCCTGCATTCATAATGGATCTGAACGGTCTGGCTTAAACCACCAATTGACGTCCATTGTTTTGAGTTAAAGAGAAGCGAAGCGTGTTCGACTCTTCTTAACGAGGGAATCTTGATAATTGGCTCTTGTGACATGTGAAGAGGATGAGCTGATTCATTTTTCATTTTAGCACTACTTCCTATTATGTCAAAGTTGTATTCCTTAATGAGTTTCCTGCCAGGTTTAAGAATGGCCATTTTATATTTTCAGTAATACTGATTAGATCTTTCCAACGTGATCTCAAAAGACCTCGAGATACTAGATATATTTTGAATTAGCAACAATTGCATACCTATTACTCGTCCAATCAGCTCAGTTTTTAATGAGATGTACTATTTGCTAGCAGCTGACATTACATTGCTGCCACTCACCTGTCCACACGGACGGACACCCCTGCTAGAGGACGTCCCAGCCCTCTCGAGTATCATTAGTGCTACTTTTCCATGACAGTATTTTAGAACATCAGACACTCCAGGTTTGATAGCGAGTCATTCAGTTACCTGCAGTGCTAGACTCATGCTCTCTTACCCTTATGCTATACCTTGCAAACATTTTTTAGCCTTAGAAGAATGCTCTGTATGTAAGTAATGCTTTTCAGTATACCATGTTTTGAATTAATAACTTTATTCTACTTAGCACAGCAGTGTATTTGGTGAAACTGAAGTAAATCTTTAGTCTGACAAAAGTGATTCGCATTGAGGGAACACAGGTTTGTCACCTGATTGGCAGATTGTCGAGACCTTCGTGTTCATGTTACTCCCGCTGATGAACGTTCCAGAAAGAAAGTTTCAGAGTTACAGAGGTGTTCTTTTTTGTAGCGCCGTCTAACTGAGGGCCTTCCTGTAACCACACCATCTCTACATTAATCTCCTCCAAACCTTCCAGCTTCTTTCTGGAGAAAGTGAAAATGTTTTATTTGAAATTTTTCTTCAAATCAGGTACATGATAAATACAAGCTACACAAATTTCATTTCTATGTAAGTGTTCATGATTTCACTTTGTTTGGATTTACATGGCTTCCATGGCCCATTTTTAATATCATTAATAAATATCATATTTTTAACTTGTTTGAGGTTTTCTCCTGTGTTTGAACAAGCCGCTGAAGAAACCCTTCTGTCAAAATGGAAGGGGGTGTGAATAAAGGGAAGGGGGTGTGACTAAAGGGAAGAGGGTGTGACTAAAGGGAAAGGGGTGTGACTAAAGGCAAATAAAGGTCAGATAATTTTTAAAGCTGCAGAGTAAATTGGAACAGAATTGCTCTGATGGTTAAGTGTGTCTTTTTCAAAGAAAAGCTAATTGTATTTTAGAATTTTAAGTGTATTTGTTTGTTTTTTTTATGTGGTAATCATCCTTCCTCAACAAAGATGCATTATTTGAATGATTTCATATTTTTAAAATATTGGGTATAAATATATATAAAAAAAGCTTTTTTTTTTAGCTCTTTGGTTGAATGAATGATTTACCCGTCCCAAACATCAGCCTTTGGTGCAGAAGCTGAATGTAGCGGTGATGTGTGCAGCTACCCGGCCACTTGAGCGGGCAGAGACTCCAGGAGGGGGGGGTAAAAGCCACTTTGTTTCTCATTTCCTAGGCAACAACAACAGAAGCACTCTTTGGCTATTTTAATGGATTCGGATGCTCGTGGAGCTCAATATTCAGAACACACAGTGTATGGCAGCATGGTGTATATGTATATCCTGTAGACCGGTCAGCCCTGAGGATCAGAACAACTGTGGAGTACTGGAAGAAGGTGGCCTGGTCCATATGTTTTTTACATTATGTGGATAGCCATGTGTGTGTGTGAGTTGATTATCTAGGGGAGAGATGATACCAGGTTGCGTTATGGGAAGAAGGTAAGCGGGCAGAGGCAGTATGAGCTGGCAGAGGGAAAATGCCAGCAGTGTTACAGGGTTCTGCTGGTGATCTTGGGTCCTGGCCTTCACATGGCTGTACCGCCCTACTGAAATATTAGCAGTGGCCTCTTCAAATCAACTCAAATCATTAAATGTTATTGTCAGGCCTCACACACTCAGGGATAAGGTGAGTGAAAAGCTTTCATCAGAATAATATTCCCTGTCACATTGCAAAAAATGTTCAGGAATTGTAGAGGAACATCACAGGTCAAGGTGTTGATCGCCATCCTCCCCAGATTTCAATCCAATTGAGTTGTTGTGATCTCAGTCCAATTGTGCATTTGTGGCATGTGCTGAAAAAACACGTCTGATCCATGGAGGCCCAAGGACTTAAAGGATCTGCTGCCAACATCTTGCCAGCTGATACCACAGGACCTTCAGAAGTCTCATGGAGTCCATGCCAGACCACAGCTCTTGGGGCAGCATGAGGGGGACCTACACAACATTAACCGGATAGTTAATTAATATGTCTGTGTGTGTGTGTGTATATGTGTGTATCTATATGTAGGTGAGTTTTCTATACATTGTATGTATTGTATTGTATGTATGGGGGTATTTAAGGATCGTGTTGGCACAACCTCCCTCACACATGCATGTCACTGCCTTTGGTAGAACAGCTAATATTGCTTGGCTTTCCACTGGGGGATAACAGGGATATAGATTGGAGGTACACACAGCATACCTGTCCTCATTTGAGTTATCTTGGGAGTATAGGACATCCTGGTCAGACGGGTTACAACAGTTTCATTCTGTACACACAGCTACCCTCAAATCGTGTATGTTCTTAATTTTTTGTCAAATCGGCTTTCTTCAGTATCTCTACTGACCTATGGTTTCTGCCGGACAGATAATCTGGTCAGGATGGAGCCTTCCTGTCAAATCTTAATACCTCATTGCGATCTGTCAAACTGCCTGTTCATTTCAGGATCATGTATTTAATAGCTTTCTATATCGAACACCCAAAAGAGTGATGTTGGAAAGATGAACCATGACTAATCATTTGTGCTTTTTTCCCCATCTCATCATGTATCTCTAACCATATTTCCTGTCTCCCTGGTTCCCACAGAAGCTGAATAGATGGTTGGATGGTCCATCAGTTATGCAGCTAAGGAGTGTGTGCTTGTCATGTAGAAAGAGGAGTGCATCTCCTGTGTAGGCTGGGCTTGTCAGACGGATGCACACTCGCCCCCGACACCTCCAGCTTGTTACGCTTGTTGGGCGCTCCACCTCGTGATGGACGGCTACGTCGAGGGATGTGTCGTAATGCAGGACTCTCCTCCTCCCTCTTCTGTTCCTCTTCTCTCCATCACCATCTCCCTCTCCACCTTCCTCTGTGTTGCGGCGTCCTCGCCTTACCTCCGCCTACCTCCACCTATTCTCCACCTTACCCCCCACCTTGTGTTGTGTGTACTGAAATAAATGCTTGAGAAGACTGACCTTCATATACAGACTGTTAACACACACTCACTTACACACTCACTCACTCATTCACTCACTCTCTAATAAAAAATGCTTGACAAGACTAACCTACATATAGAGACTGTTAACACTCTCTCTCTCTCTCTCTCTCTCTCTCTCTCTCTCTCTCTCACACACACTCTTTCTCTAATAAAAAATGCTTGAGAAGACTAACCTTCATATACACACCGTTAACACAGAAAGGGCTTTCAGGCCCCCCCTCCCTCTCTCTCTCTCTCTCTCTCTCTCTCTCTCTCTCTCTGTAAGACCTGTGTTTATTGATGGCAAGGCAGTAGAGGATCGTGCACTCTAGATAATAAAGAAGAGAGTGGATCTGTCCAGGACGATGCATCAAGCCGGCCCTCTACAGTGGAGGACTCATTGTTTTCCATTAAACAGGGTAACAAGGCAAACCCCATCCCCCACTATAAATTTAATCTGAGATGCCATCCATTACAGCACTATCCTGCACCACGGCTGTGGAGGACACACTACCTGCCATTTATCTGATACCAGCCCAAGACTGGACATTCTGGAATCAGCTGGTGGATAAAAGAGAATGAATCCAGCACCAGGGTAGTACATTTACTGAGGTGTCCCACTTGAGTAAGTGCTCTTTTAGGTCAAACTTCTGCTCCCACAAATGTCTTTTGACAACAAAAAAAGACACTAGAAGCCAGTTAAATGGGGTATGGAAACTGTAGTGCTTTGAACATAAGAGGTGGTAAACGATTTCAGTGGAGACCATAGTATATTATTCTCTCAAATGAAAGTTACTGAGCAGATGAAGAAACAGATGAAGGCTCAGATCATTAAAGTTTAAAACCAGTAAGTTTTATTTATTTATTTACTGTCAAATTATACTTACTGGTTCTAATTCTAATTATGCATGCACCCCCCCCTTGGTGTTTCATCTGCTGTGGAACTGAGAAAGTTTGTTTGTACAGCTGATGGAAGATCTCTGTTTATTCTGTTTCTCTGGAAACCTTCTGTGTTACAGTACGATGTTTACTACTTCTACATATGTAACTATTGTGGGTGTGTGTGTACATAAATATATATAGGTTTGCAACGTGCAGTAATTAATTAATCCACAAACATCATCATAAGGTCAGTAGGAGTTGATTATCAAGCACTGTGTTCCTGTACCTGTCAATGTTAATATGTGAATACCATTTTGATGATTAGGGAGTAGCAGGAGCTCACCTGGGAAAATGGATATTTGAGGTGAAGTTGAATACTTATTGTATAATGCATGGAGCTTTCAGGTGTGAACGCAAGTGTGCATGAGTGAGAGGTCAGGCTCCTGCTGGCCGTTCTCCCGTTAGAACGCAAAAGTCTCATGATTGCCTCAGAAAATCACAGATGTTTTTTTTTTTTTTTCCTTCTAGACTTTTATGGTGTCTCAGTCTATCCTCTGCCTTGTTAGGATATACCCTACAGTACTTGGAAATGAAACCATTATTCACACATGACGTGGTGTTTACCTCATTCACGGTTAACCTACTTCTGTGCTTACTTTCCCCTCTGCCCTGCTGTGGGTTAAAAAATAATTATACATGGTGGATATTTATCTTTGTCAACAGAGAACATGTGACATCTCCTTAGAACTGGATTCTAGCATCTGGGTTGTGATGAATAGGGTGATGGAATATGTTCATATTTTTAAAATTTTTAAACAAATTTCCTGTCAGAAATGGTGGCATGACTTTTCTCTGGTTGGCTGAAGTGTCTTTCCTTTGATGAGTTTCATTGCATAGCAGCTTAGGAACAGAGTGTTCAGTACATTACCGTTAGATACCTCTGGGGAGGAACTCACACACTTTCAGAACATCCAGGAAACAATCTCCTCTTTCACCTCTGAGGTCCCTCATACATATAAGTTAGAACACTAGAGAGACAAGATCTCACACTACAGTAACGTTGTCTCTGAGCGACATCTTCACGCTCGTATTTTTCACACTTTTTATCAGCGAGCCACCATACAAAACTCCAGTCACCAGCTGAGTTTCATCCTCCATTTGCTGCTCCTCCAATCACCAGCTGAGTTTCATCCTCCATTTGCTGCTCCTCCAATCACCAGCTGAGTTTCATCCTCCGTCTGCTGCTCTTCCAATCACCAGCTGAGTTTCATCCTCTTGGTTTCAGTTCTACAGCTGAAGAATATTTACTTTATGCTTCATCCTCCCCTATTAGCAAAAGTTACATCAGCCTTCCTGCTTCTGAGAACATTCTCCACTATTCTTTCTTCCTTATAATATCCCCGACTGTTCTTTCTAAACAGTGACTTTAAAAGCAGACCCTGACATTTTTAACTATGTTAGACAAATAATTGTCTATTAAAATCTGTTAAATTCCTACACTCTGGTGTTGGAATTGGGATTTGTTGCATTGCAAGTTTAATCATGAATTAATGCATTCATTCTTTCATATTCTGCCTTAATCAACAGTTGAGAGATGGGACATTTACCCCCACCACCCAACCCCCCCTCAAAAAAAGGCCCATAATTCAACTGCAGCACATAACCTTAATTTCACACAGCGCAGGAGCAGCTGCAGTGACCTCCCATGGTCTTATAAAAGATCCAATGTCAGCCAATCTTCCTCTGTGTGAGAGGAAATAAGTTTGGTTGCAGTAATTTCTGGAGAGCTGACAAGTTTATTGTGTTGTGATCTTCTGGGCCCTGACTGATGAGATGACACTGAGGCTGTAAAGTGTGTTAAGGCTGTGTTGCCAGAGAGTAGCCTAGACTCCTCCTGCCTGACACAAGGTGATGCAATGAACCCCTGACCTTTGACCTTCTTCCTGTTGTGGCAGATAGGACATGGTTGAGAATTCTGGCAACCAATGAGCTTCTATAGCCAAACTGTTTACCAAATAAATGTAAAAATGTTTTTAATCGATTCCTGCTGTGCTCTCATAGCTGACTTAAGTATTTTACTTTGCATGTATCCCACAGTTTATGGGATTATGGACAGGGTGTACTATAACAAACCTATAGTAAACAAAGTAAACCTTAGAGGAAGGTGGCAACAGGCATTTTGTGGTTCTACTGAACGGACCAGTGGATGGATGGATGGATGGATGGAGACTGCTTGGGTAGGATCATGTGTGTAACACAAGCCTGTGGTGTTTTGATGATCCTGGAAGCCGGTATGGAAAAACGAATGTACTTCATCAGTAAAGGGCAAGAGGTAATGGGCTGGGGCCTGTCTGTGATGGAAATATGCCCCAATAATAGCTTTTAAGAGGATGATTTACCGTATGCCAGAAAGGATGAGATATTTGGTGAAAGTGACCCACTTTCCTACAGGCACAGTCAGCACATTTCACAGTAGAATGCCTGTTCACTTCAGTGAAGAATGTATACAGTCTAAAAAAGAAAAGAAAAAGTGTGTGTGTGTGTGTGTGTGTGTGTGTGTGTGTGTGTGTGTGTGTGTGTGTGTGTGTGTGTTTGTGTGTGTGTGTGTGTGTGTGTGTGTGTGTGTGTGTGTGTGTGTGTGTGTGTGTAAGAGAGAGAAAGAGGTACTCCCTACAGAAATAGTTTTACCTTATAAGAATGAAACCTTTAAAACATTTTTTACATACAAGTAAAAGTTGAAATTGGTATCATACAATCTTAGAAAATTCAAATGAGTGTAAAACCCATTCAGAAGCTAGGCTGTCTGTTGGTGGTTTTAAATCTGGGGCAGGTATGAGGTATGTGGTGGAATTTTAATGTTCTACAGCACTTGTATACCTGGCCTGGTTAAAGTGAGTCGATTATACTTCATCCACCAGTGCTAAGCAGCGATGCACTGGCCACAGGGCTGATGGAGACGGTCCCTGGTGAAGCATTAATGTGTGAGTTATTGTGTGGGTGTTAAAAGAATCTGAGGAGTTCAGATAGGGAAGTGCAGATTAGCTCACCATATCCTACCTGCATAGGAGTCAGTGAATGACGGGGATAAGATATGATGCCCAAAACTGGGAAAGGTAAAGACTGGGAAAGACTAGTGAGAGCACCATGACATCAACATACCAAGACCAAAAGCAGGGACCGAAAAGGCACGTGAGAAAAAATCTTAAATTAGACGTTTCATTTGCGTGAAACGTGCACGACTTTTTCGGCAGCTAGACCGAGGAACTACAGGGTCAAAGTGCAGAATCGGTATGTTAAGAGCCTTTGCTTTGTTAGCTAGTGAGTTAATTGAGATTTAGGTTTACACACTCCAACCCTCCTGTCCTCCCTGTGTCAGCATCTTTGACATACAAACACCTACGTAATTGAATTTTAAACAATATTGCCAAACATTAGTCAGTGATTGTTCAGTGACTAGCACGTCAGAGCTAGCAGAGACTAGAGCCAAGAACCACAACACAATATAACTGTTAATGTAGTGTGTATATTCCATACCCCCTCCATACCACAGTGTGTGTGTGTGTGTGTGTGTGTGTGTGTGTGTGTGTGTAGCCAGTGATGAAAGAGCAGGACAAGGAAGTTCAGGAAGTGAAGCCTGATGTATTTGGGGGACCACAGGGAACTGTTGTCCTTTAGCATAAAAACCAGTGCATTTAAGATGAAGGGAAAATGATCAGTTGAACAATATTTAATTTTTTAGAGATCATAAGCACAAACTGTTTTACACTTGCAAACACTATGGAATCATTATTATTTTATTACAATATTTTTTCATATACATTTATTTTTTAATTTATTGCATTTTCTAATACCCACTAATTATGTTACAGTTTTCAAAATGTGCACTAATTTGTCTGGGGGCGCTGGTTTGTTTACAAAGTTTCAATTTCACCATGATCCTTTAATTACAAAAACAGTGCCTCAGGTCTACCAGTAATGACATCCACATTAGCCAACAAGCATCCAGCAGATGACATTACTTAAATGTTTACCCACCAGTGCAGACAATTACAGAGCGTGATATGTAAAATTGTTCATTTCTGCAATATTGGGCACATCAGAGAGGTTCGAGAGCAGCATCTGTCAGTCCTGGCAGACGTCTTTATGATGGGAGCTCCGCCCCGGTAGGAGGAGTCAGACTTTGACCCTCATTTAATAATCCTCCAACTTTAAAGATGACAGGCAGACAATTCCCATCTCCTGACACACTTTCATCAGGACCTGCAGGGGAAGGGGGAGAATGATACATTTAGTATTTGGTAGCTAGGTGCACACTGTGTTGTAATGAAGAGTCCAAACGAAAGTCCTTCAGTCATGGAGAAATAATGGCAGGAGTACAAGAACAGTGCAGCATGCCACTACAGTCAGTGGGGTCATTATTACACACAGACAACCACATTTCTATCTGTTGAATAAGGATTTTGAGTGACTGAGACCAGAGATTGTTCATTCACACACAAACACACACACACACACACACACACACACACACACTAGCATTACCCCTCACCATGGCTTCATCTAACTAACACACACACACACACACACACACACACACACACACACACACACACACACACACACACACACACACACACACACACACACACATCAGCATCACCCCTCACCATGGCTTCATTTAACACACACACACACACACACACACAAATACTGTTGGACCAAAAGTAGGTTTATGGACTCTTATCACACTCTAAAATATCTTAATGTTAGAATTTCTAGCATTTTAACTGCATTTAACAGTAATGACATCAGGTTTAATTTTTCAATAATAAGGCTGAAGATTGAGTTAAATGTAATTTTGAAAGTTCTTGTTTTTCAGATTTGTGTGATAGGACTATGTAAACAGTTTCATGAAGACGTCCTTCAGAGACACTCCTGTTGTTCTGTTCATGGTAACTGGGTTAGCTTCATGCCAGGTGCACCAAAGTCTTGTCTTTTTAATCTCATTGCAAGAGTGTCCCAGCCCTTCAAGAGCAAACAGCTTTTCTGAACACATAAAACTGTGTTTATCTGTGTTAACCAGCTGTGTTCCCCTTAGCACTGGGATAGACCTTGAGCATTTGACATGTTAAGCCGTTGTATTTTTGGGTCGTTAGAGAAATTAATTTGAAATGTATTATGTTTTTTATAGCACATTGTTGCATGAAAGTAACTCAGGGTTTGGAGAGAATATTCATTAAAGCTTGCTTACATTCAGTTATCCTAGTGAATGTACCATTTTGTTTAATGCATTTAAATGCTACCTCACAGAGAAACGATAGCTACCTCTGCCTCCCTGAACATGAGATGCTCATATCAATTAGAATAAACCAGGTAACATTTTATAATTTCACATTTACTTCTAATTAAGATGTTATTAAAGTGTCTTGTTGAGGGGATTTAAATAAATTTGTGTTTTACAAGGAGAATCTGCAGTGGTTAGAAAAAACAAATCCAATTTGTCAAAACAAATTACATTTAATGAAGATAACGCCAAACTGTTAATGCATCGTGCCACCTTGAATTTTGACTTCTCTTTGCCATCTAATAATAAGCATTTCTTGTATCGTTAAAGAAATATTTGTTTATGAAAGAAAAATCACAATTATCTGAACATGGCTGCTTTTCTTAATCAGCTGAAAAATCTCAAAAATTTTATTCCTGCATTACGTTGCCTCAGTACCGTGTTTCACTGAACTTTCACCAAGCTCTTTTTTTTTTACAGTGAACTTGACCTGCCAGATTTCCTACAACATCTGTACATGGTTAAGTCCAACTTTTAGTAGCAATAGAGAACAGTAAAGTCCAGACAAGGAACTTAGGTGAACTTCAAATGAGTAAATGCCACCTAGACTCCACCAAGACTCCACCAAGACTCCACCAAGACTCCACCAAGACTCCCCTCATACTGCTCTTTTCAGTTTTTTCCATTGGCATTTTTTCCCGGTTACAGGACATCTCCTACCTGCTCTTCCTTCCTTCAGTTGGGTGTGATTAGCATGAAGTGTTTAGCTGATTAATGACACAGGTTTCCTGAAGGCAGCTGGAACAGCTATAGGACTCGAACAGTAGTATTCAGCCACTCTTTTGCATTCATCCTTTTGCTGTTGGTTAAATTTTAGTCATATCAAAGAGCACTGAATTTTTGAGTTATTGAAGTATTGAGTTATTGACATTTTGAGTTATAGACATTGCATTGTAAATCTCCTCTGGCCTTTGTTTTATAATTCATATAAATGAATCTGACCCAGAAGTGCATGTCTGATAGAGGATTCCATCAGTGTAAATGATAGTGAAACATTGTTTTTCGTGCATGTTTTATGTCCTGCACATTACAGTGGATTCTAAGAACAATGAAGACACTTAAAATGTCCAACATCTCAATAATCCTTCCTGAACGAGCTCAAGTGAGGTGAGAAATGAGAAGCATCACCTGCCGGGCGTCACTGAGGGTGTGTAAAGAAGAACTGGGGATCATTAATGGTGATGCGCTGCAAAATCAAAGTTTAACCCAGTGTCATCCAAGAGCACACATGGAGTGTGAGCCCATGATTTAGCAGCGCTCCATAGCTCTGTGTATGCTCAGGGGCTCTGACCCTCCTGCATTTACACATTAAGTCTAAGAAAGCCTCTGGGAATCCATGGCTGACTAGATCTTGGTGATCTTTTCTACCTCAGTACCTATGCGCTTTAGCTGAAGATCATTATGTAGTCTGGAAAATGCTTGTTCAAATGTAGCGGGGTAAAGTGTGCTTCCATGTTTTCATCTTAATCAAAAAGAAATGGTTTAACTATTTAAAAATCATGTTGAGGCAGCAAATTTGTTAAAAGCATCTAAAATGACAAATTAAATTTGATTTAAAAAACTTCTAGACCTACATAATGTGACTACAGTATTACTGTTATCTGTATGAATGATTTAATTTTTTAAGTGCAACAACATTAGCATCGAGAGACAGCAGGACAGTGTCCAGCTAGGTTTCATTAAAAGGTCAGAAGTGGAAAGTGTAACTCAGGCCTTTCACAAACTTAAACAATCTACATTAAATAATAAACTTACAAAAATAAAGTTTTAACAGAATGAGAACACCAACGTCCCAGGTGGGTATTTCTTACAATATTTAGCAAAGGTTCAGGAAAGCCACTGTTTTCTATTTCAATTCAGTGAATGACACAGTGCATTTAAACATTTGATTCACACCACACATCGAATGCACTTTGTGTCACCCTTCGGGCCACACTCCTGGGTCATGATTCAGATTTTCAGACTTTATGTTTAATTCGATCTTTTGTTTGGACCTTTGTTCCACTAATCAGCCATAAGAACACAAGATTTAAAATGTCAAAACGTTTGGAATCCAGCAGAGTAGAATACGTGGCGCTATCTTGGGCCAGTTCACATTTTTTGTAGGGTTAACATTTCCCCAAATGACTTGGGTGCGAGATTGAAAGTGAAGGGCACGCTCTCGCTTGAGACGCCAGTGTAAGAGAACGGCCCTAATGCGGAATCTCATTAAAGCAACTGTCAGGATTCCTCTATTTTCCATCAGCCCGGTATTCCGCAGGAGCTAAACTGTCGTTTCGAGTGAGTGTACCGCCAAAGAAGCATTTACAAATAAATGAAAAATGTCACAATTGATTTGACTCGTCCACGACTACGGCGTGTCAGCTTTGTCACAAACTGTCTTTGTTGGTGATGCTGTTACAGGTCTTGGGTTGCTGGATTGTGTTTTGGACCGTGTCAGGCCCGTTGCGTCCCGCCCACGGTAAGCCCGCAAACAACCACCTTCTATTTATCTGCTCTTATGTTATTTTGCTTTTGTTCCGGGTTGTATCTACATGCTGGGAATGCCTCTGGGATTATACTACGGCGGAAAGAAAAATGGCGTGGCAGGACGATGGCGTGGCGGGACGATGGCGGGAAAGAAGCTGACGATTTTTAACCCTTACTTTATTAAAATGGCTATGACGACTCGATGATGACAAAGGTTGAAATGAAAGCAATACAGCGTCTGTTTTCGCTGCCTCCTTTCTCACCACCTCGACAGTCATTTTTATGCCAAAACTGTATGGCATGAGATGATCTTAGTACGCAGTCCGAAATGTACGGAGGCTCGCTGGCCAGCTGGGAAGCGCTGCGCTGGTGAGTGGGAATGTTTTAGCCGAGTCATTGCCAAGCACTGGTTGTCATGGCGCTCATCACCATGGTACGCGTCAGTTTGCCCTTCGCTCAGCTTTGTTTTTCGTAATGTGCGCTGTTTTTTTTATTATTATTTGTCGAAATCTGTGAATTTGGCTATAATGCGTCACTGTCTTTGTGAAATCAAAATCGGTTCTTGACCGATTTTTCTTATTCATGCTTTTCTAAAAATCATTTAATATATTGGTATAGCTGGAAAACTGCAGTGGATTCAGACTTGACACTAGTTCGTAAGCCTCTGATTACAATTACAAAACGTTGGTTGCTACGATATTTTTTAAAAGTTTGCTTGTTTCATGCTTTCGCAAACATTTCTTTACAGTAAGTATTACCACAGTTTTTTTTTATATATATAACATAACATTGCCCAGTTTTCTGTAACGTAAGGGACCCTGAGTTCATTCCCTGCTGTCCTTTAGTAGCTACAGCAGCAGTTACGAGATGATGTCATGAGCAGTGTACACATCATGCCCATACAGTGTTCAATTTCACCCTAACTGCTCCTTGGACATTCACGATGGGGGATATAATGCTTACCATATACAAACTGCACTGACGCTCAACACATTGTCCTAAATATTCAAAGAGGTTTCTACAAAGTGCTCCCAACTTCGTATACGCACATTGTATACGATCTTTACATTCATTACTTTAAAGGAATGTATATACGTGTAAAGAAATCAGTAAAGTTTAACTTACATTTTCTTGCAAAGACCACTTGTTTAATTCCACATAACAACCACAACAACGAAAACCGTATTCAAGACAATCAAAATGACACTATGCACCGACCTAGTCGGGCTTTCTGCATCTTCGAAGGACAACCGAGACTTCAGCGAGGTGACAATGTGAACAATGCACAGTAATGTGAGTTCCTAAAGGATCTGCAGGGGTGTGTGTACGTTCGGTGGGTGTAAATGGTGCATGGAATTCACCAAGGGAACCATGGAAGAGAGCCAAGAGTCCCTGAAAAGAAGCAACGCGGGACACCTGTTGTGACCTTTCCTGTCTGCTGGGCCTCGACTGAAGGCTGAATAGGCCAGAGTGAATGAGACGCTAATTCCCTGCTCTCTGGACATGAACAGTGAACACGTTTTTCATAGCGCCTGGTTCCCATGCACCCTCTCTTAAATCACACGTCTAATGTATTTCACCCTTGGGGTGTTTGATGGTTTGACAACAAAGAAAATGGCTTATGATTGAATTCAGACCTAGTATTGAACAGTGCATGTGGACTAACCTTTTACATGCAGGGAATCTATATAAAATGCGCAGTACATATCAGTGTTCTTCCTCCAGAGTAACATTTGAGGAAGGCCTTTTGTCTGATGAATGTATAATGTATAGCCAAATCCCATCTGTGGTCGTAGATGGAAACATCTCAATAGGGAAGAGCTACATTAGAATGCATAGATAATATATGCCTTGACAGAAATTTGACAGCAGACCTAGAGGTAATGTGAGTTTCTTTCAGTTACTTTCAACTTCAAACATATTCATTCACTTTTAGATCACTTAAAGGTCAAACTAGGGACCCTTAAAAGACTGGATTGATATTCATGCAACAAGTTCTATAACATTACATCAGCTCCCATTCCCAAGGCTCCAGCAATGATTTAATCGGTTCAAGTTTGTCACAGAGTCCCACGCGCCTCCCCCAGACAGAACCTCCACATTCCTGATTGGTCCACTGGTATGCCAGTTTGAGACCTCTGCCTCCTACATATTATAAACTGGTTGCCTGTATAAATTCACCACCCACCTTATTATAAATGCCTCCCTTGCACCTGGCAACTATATTTGTGCAGCCAGAACATTATGGGAGTGGCAGACCATTCCCAACACAGCAGTGACACTGGGAGTGGTGCTGGGGACAGAGGTGCCACTGGACTGGTACGTGTTCTGGTGGTACTGCTGTGAGTGGCCTATCAGCCAAACACATCCTGCCACCAGCACTCCTGTGCTCAGAAGCTGACCACCAGTAAAAAGAATGAGGGATGACTTCCACACATTTGACAACAGGCAGACACTGAACATCTCTGGTGTTTCCAATCTCTATGGCCAGTGTCACCAGGGCACTTGTATGAAATATTGTTCATATATATTTTCTTTATTATGATAACTCTCATAACCATTTTTCTGACTTCGTCATGGTTACCTCAATAAAATTGTATTTGCATCCTAATAAACTCGGTTTCCTTATTCATTGAAAACGGTGACTTTATTTTTCATAAATTTTATTATTAATAATAATAATAATAATAATAATAATAATTATAGTAATGATAATAATACTAAGGGATCATATATGCCTTAGTAAATCACAGTAAGCATATATGTCCTCTCACGTGATTACATCCACATAAACTTTGTGCTGGGAATACGAATCTTCCTCTCAGGAAGTCCCAACATTACACCATTTGTCTCCATTCTTACAGAGGCTTCTCGCTGCTTGGCTTTTATTTGTTTTGCAGTAGGTTAAACAGTGAAGTGTCCATTTTATTGATGATTTCCATTTTATTGATGATTTCAATTTTAATGGTGTATTGCTTGCTTGTCATGGTCATGCTCTGAGACAATGTAAAAGAAACGATTAAGGTTTGGTTAAGGTTTGGGGTTGTTTTAAAAGTTGTGTCAGGGGCATATTTCTTCTGCTTTGTGACTAAATGGTTAAAGAATTGGCAACTGAATTGTTACATTTGGAAGCGTTTAGTGATGAACTGTCAAGCAGCTGTGTGATTACAACATAAAACACAGGTGTGTACTTCAGATGTACTCAATTCTGATATATTTGTTAACTATATTTAACAATGTTTAGCACCTTGGTATTTTGTCATTCCTGTGAATTTGAAGAATGCAGTCACTGCTCATTTTGAGAATGCTATAACAGCACCTTCCGTCGACAGGGAGACTGCTAAAGTGTTTGATGTTTCTTTCTGCTTAAATTCTCCTAACCAGCAAAAGATAAATGTTTCATGTAACATGGAGAATGTATGATCCTTGATGACAAGAATATGTTTTCTTCTGTTTGTGGACATCAAAGTAGATTCATTACTTCTTAACTCCTTTTGGACCGTATAAATGCATTTGTGTATGGTTCAGTACAGGTGGTGAGATTGCCAAAAAGCTTCTCTTTTTTTCAGTGTGTGACAAGCCAAGGTATCAGCAAAATAATTGTTGTGACAAAGGTTAGCTTTGCATTATAATTAATGTGACATTTAGACAGAAGTGTACAGAGTGCCAAGACGTTCAGATGGCAGCACTAGCCGGCGTTCTGACGGGCTCTTATCAAGCTCCGCAGGACAGATCAGCCAGTCCTGGTCGTCGTGGGTGACGGGAGAGACTTGCTTGGCTTGGTGCTGTGCTTCAGTTAACGTACCTGTTTCAGATACTCTGTGGATGGCCGGCTTGGCTTTTGTCCACTAGGCTGCAGGTTGGGTGGGATGGGGGTTGGGGAGCTACTAAAGACCTACTTGGTCTAGACTGCTTATAGACTGTCTTGGTCTGGGCCACTTGTGTCTGCCTCACTTGTGTGTCAGTAGGTTTTAGGCGTTACCATGGCGTACAGGAAGTGAAAGCATCCCCGTGTTGTGTCTTCCGAGCTTGTTGAGGCCTTGAACAGTAAGATTTGATTTCCATGGCAATGATCACGAAACTGGCACAGGTGTGGGTGCCATAACCTTTAGGCATTATGACCAACCGATGAGACGGGCTGTCTGCAGAAATGAAGAATGTTATAGGTTTGAAAATGTGCATTCTGTATGTCTCCTTTAATATTTGATCTGATTTCACTATATTTCAAGTGCTTTTCAGTTGATCAGACGACAACTCATATTATTGGTAATTCTGTCACAGTAACCGTATTATCCTTCTTAAGTATACATTATGTAGATTCTAGCAGCTATTTCCTCGGGTGCAGTAAAGGCTGGAGTGGACCATTACTGCCCCTAATGTACAGAGAACCTCTATTATGCACAAAGACAGCATTTACAGGCTAAGAGGATTTGCTAGCCACAAGCATTACACAGGACAATCTTTAGCTTTTCAGCAGAAAAGGGATGAAAAGAAAGAGAGAGAGAGAGTCTCTGCCTTCACTCTGCTTTCTACAGAGTGATTAACGACTGCTCGTTATGCTGTGTGGTAAGTCATCTCCAGATCTGGTTGGCTAAGCGCCAAAGTCCCACAGTGGTATATCGAAAGAGGCATTTCAAATGTGGCCAAAGATTCCCTTTAGAAACACGCTTACAGCCTGATAAGTAGATAATGCTGTCTTTTCAGGTTTCCAAGACAACTCATTAGGCATATTCTTATCCACAAAGCATCAGTACGTTCAAAGTGGTATGGAAAAGCATGAAAGTGGGTCCGTACTGAACAACTAGTTCTCAGACACCCATAATACTGATACAGATCAGAACAAAGATTGTTTGGCAAAGGTTGTTGCTTTAACACATTCTGTGAAAACCTAATAATGTTGTCTGAGTACACAAGGCATTGTAAGATGTCCTAGGAAGGTTCATGAAAGATAAACATTAGATATATACAGATCAGAATAGATTGCTATCAGATCTGAACACAGAAAGTGACACCGTTGTGTCACATTGTTGTGTAACTCTTTGTAGTATCATGCACTCTGCTTAGGTTGGTTTGCTATCAGCCTTTCTTAATGGTTTTCAGCACACATGGACAGTCTGACTGTTTAAAGATCGTGGCCAAAACTCATTTAAGCACCAAATCTCTTGGGTATTCTAGTATACCCAATGACTATAGTGAACAAAGGATAATAAAGATTTTGATTGCTTTCAGTGTCTGTCTACTACTGTAGTGTAGCATGTAGACTGAAATAAAGCAATGTGCCTTTGTCATATGTGTTCAGTAAAATACTGCTGGAGCCTAGAACACAATTTTGTTGTGCTGAGTTATTGAAGCAATATGAATATATAGTGCAAACAATTGATGTGAAACCCACGTGTGTGTGTCTCAGTTAAGCACATTCAGTGATTTCTTTCCTAGTGTGGGTTTATTAATGAAACAAAGCATATATGTATATGCAGACTAATATATCTTACTAATTCTGACCAGCATTTAACTGTTATTTGGTGTTGGATATCCATATTAAATTCTCCTTAATCTCTAAATATATGAATAATGAGAACTCTAGAACCATGATTCTGGTGTTTTTTGTGAACACAGAGCAGGTTATAGCATACTGCTTGGATTTCTGTGGTATCTGCAATTGATATTTCATTTCATTGGTTTTTGTTTGTTTGCGGAATGACACTGGATGTTTAATATTGATTGGCCTGTCTCAGTTCTTGCTGCTTTACAAAGACTCTGTTTAATGCTTTTTTTCTTACCCTTTCCTTTAAAGTACCTTAATGCATCTTTGTAGAGCTACAGAGTGGTTTGTAAGCTGCAGGTATTGATCGGAGGGAATCCAAGGCTCAGATGGTCTCCTGGGGCTTTTTAATAGAAATGCATTACCATGAATCACAAGCTCATTCTTCATGATTGATTATGTTGCTTGCCATTTACCATGCACTGGCCACAGATAGCAGCTAGTATTAATGAGGTATTGTGCATCATCTCCCCTTATGTGTAAACCAGAAGTTTTAATTGACACACGAAAAGTGGAGATTGATGAATTGTGCACTGCTGGTTGATATACACTTTGCGTGTCTTATCGGTTATAGAATTTCAGGATGAGTAAATGGTACATGAATTCCCCTGGTTCATAAGCTCATTGTGCGTAGTTGTGGTGTGGAGCTGACAAAAAATTGTGATCAAGGTTCACAGGTAAAGCCTTGGATATCAGTTACTGGAAAACCTGCCTGATGCAAGGCATACTCTCCTGTGATAGAAAAAACACCTCATACATTATCATTCACTCTTTAAAACACACACATTCTCATTCTCACTCTTCTATAGGCCATAGTGTTAAGTGTTTAGTGTGGCCTCCTCTTCCACTTCAACAGTAACTGATGTCTGGTTGTCAATAACAGAGGCCTGGCTCCCTTAAATGTAACACCTGCTGTAAAATAATACACCAGAGGACTGTGTCTGAATGCTTTAGGACAGTTTCCCCAAAGTAAATCAAAATGCTCTCATACTAAATATTCATATTTGCCTGTAGAAGCCATTTTGTGTTTTTTTCTTTTTGTAACTTAATAAAGAAACAGAAAAAAATGGTTATGCTATTGTTACAACAATAAAAAATACAAATAATGGTGACCTAAGACGTTTGCACAGAACTATATAATGACTTTCAGAATTTAAAACCACCTATATTCTTTTTCACCTTTCATAAACACTAAAAGTGTTTAAGTAGTCACACGGTTCTGAGTTACGTGACAGTTAGAGTTCTGTCAGGTTCTGAGTTACGTCACAGTGAGAGTTCTGTCAGGTTCTGAGTTACATCACAATGAAAGTTCTGTCAGGTTCTGAGTTATGTCACAGTGAGAGTTCTGGCAGGTTCGGAGTTACGTCACAGTGAGAGTTCTGTCAGGTTCTGAGTTACATCACAATGAAAGTTCTGTCAGGTTCTGAGTTATGTCATAGTGAGAGTTCTGTCAGGTTCTTTGTTACGTGATAGTGAAAGTTCTGTCAGGTTTTCAGTTACTTCACAGTGAAAATTCTGTCAGGTTCTGAGTTGCGTCACAGTGAGAGTTCTGTGAGGTTCGTTCCTATATTAGGTGGTGTCATGATGACATGCAAGTGTTCCTTTTGCATATCAAATAAATGCAGACGGCCGAACTTGTTGCCTTGTTTTCTCAACACATGCAGAGCCTGATAATGTCATGTCATGATGGAGGAGTAGGGTGCTGATGATGTCATGCAATGATTGGGGGTGGGGGCTGATGATGTAATGTTATGATTGGGGGTGGGAGATGATTAGGTGATGTCATGATTGGGAGTGGGAGATGATGATGCTCACACTGAAGGATGTAACCAGGGCTTGTTTTGAACTTGGGCAAGTTGGATCCACAGACCTGATGAACAGCCTAACATCAGTTTACAGGGAAGAGAGTGGATGACGGTACATTTGTTGCATACCCAGACAAAGTAGGTTTACAAATATATATATAATGGATACTTCATACGTTCATATATGTTTCATATATGAAACTGTGTTAGGCAGTAGGTGGCTAATCTCAGTTATTTTAGAACGAACCAAAGCTACACCTGCAGCAGAAAACACATGGCCCAGATATTTCGCTGCGGGATAAAATCTAAATTCTAAGCTTTAGTTTCACATAAATGCTTAATAACCTCTGAAGAACCTCAGGAGCATTTCTGTGTTTGTGCTTCAGGCACCACTATCCAGATGTTAAAACAAGGAAGACATCAAAGTAATCATGGATTTCAGAATTCAGGCCAACACGTATGAGCTAGTGTGCCATGGAGCACCAGATCAGGTACATCAAACAACCATGGTGACTTTGGATATGACATGAACATTGATGCCAGATATGTCAGTTATCATCCGTAAGAATATATATATTTAAATGCAGATGAAAACTGCTTTTAAATCATAGGGTCAGGTGAGAATAGTCAGGTGAGAATGGTCAGGTGACACTTTAAGACCCTGAAGAATAACTGAATGAAACAACTGAACCTGCTGACCAGCTTCCTACCGTCACGGCTGTAGCTTCTCCACACTCAGACGGACACTTCCAGAGTGATACACCGCGCAGTGTGCTGCGTGTCATCTCCGAGTGCTTCCAGGAGCATGACTGTTTTCACTGTTTTAGTGGCCCGCGCTGCTCCCAGACCTGATCCCAGAACAGCGTGTGTGGGATTTGGTAGAAAGGACAGAAAGGCTGTGTAGTCATCCAGACTGCACCAATTCACTCTCACAGACGCACATTCATGTAGGTGTGAAAGACTAAAGGGTGCACAACACGCTACTGCACAGGTGACCCTCAACACACTAGCAGCTCTGAATATGTCTCATGTATGTATGACTATTTGTTAATGATTTATTCAAGAGAAGGACCTGTTCCGACCTCTGCAGGACATCATACTCGACATTAATCAAGGTCTTTTTTTAAATCAAGATTTATTGACTGGAAGCAGAGATTCTTTTAGGAGAGATTATAGAAGTCAGTGCTACTGTTTTTCAGTAGCCACTCCTCTAACACTGACCTGTTGTCATGGACACTTTTGAATGGCCAAAGTTCTTGATCATATTTTTGCAGGACTTATCAGTTTGAACAGGGTGAACCTTCAGATCTTCCTGTCCACTCTCTGTGGCTTTGGCCAAAGCTCTTAGCTGGGCTGAAGCTTTTGAGTAGAGCCCTGGGGGTTGTGGACATTTGAAATGTCTGAATCACAGCAGATAAAATGTACTGCAACTCAAGTCTGGTGAATAACTCTCACATCATCTATATGCACAGCTCATCACGTGATCCAGTCTCCTATGTGCACACCTCATGACGTGACACAGCCTCTTATGTGCACAGCTCATCACGTGATCCAGTCTCCTATGTGCACACCTCATCACGTGATCCAAACACTTATTTGCACAGCATGTCACGTGAGCCAGTCTTTTCTTTGCATAACATGTCACGTGAGCCAGTCTCTTATTGCTGTTGTGATTCCCAGAAGTATGTTCTTCCTGTCAGAAAATCCCAAAGCACGTCTCCCATATGATAATTATATATGCGGATTGATTGTATATGTAAATGTGCACCCTAGTGATGCAAGTTTCTTGTCGGGAAATTCTAATCGTGTCTGTGAAGTCTTTAAGGGTATAAAGAAAAATGTGTTCTGTTCTTTTGCGGTTGGTGAGAACTCTGGCACCTGCATTTTAAATCATCTGAACTTGTTTAACTGTAGTTTTAGGAGCTGTTAAGCAGACTATTACAGTAGTTGATCCTGCTGGAAGTAAATGGAGGAATGAGTTTCTCAAATTGATCGACCAAGTTTCTAATTTTATATTTTATATATATATTGTATATATTATATTTTATTTTATATTTTTTCGATTATGGAATACTGATTCATTAAATGTTTTGATATGATTGTTTAGGACTAAGCATAGCAGCATGACTACAACCAAATGATGTTCTCAAATAAAATAATCTTCACTTTATCTTTATTCAGCAGAAGGGAGTCAAGGCATTGACAAAGTGCCTCAGCTGGAGACATTTGGAGACAGAGCCAAACGCATCTGTCATTGGCATAGCTGTAGTAAGATATTGCCTAGACTTATAGGTCTTGGCCAAGGGGAAGCATTTATAAATTGAATCAAAGTGGCAGCGTTTACTGCTAAAATCTTGAGTTCATTTTATAAGTAACTTTTGTGGTGTGATTACTGTTAATTCCTGCTTGTGTGGCTATGGTAAGATGAGGTGCTATGTGCGATCAGTAGAATAAAAGCTTCTGTTTGTTTACTATGGTAGGATCATGTGCAGAATGAAGTCATTAAAGGTCACTGCCTGGAAATAAACCCCACGCCCCCTTTTTGAAAATGAACCATTCACCACTGTGACATTGGCTGGTTATAGGCTATGGGTTATAGGTTATAGGTTATGGGTTATAGGTTATGGGTTATATGTTATGAGTTATGGTTATAGGCTATGGGTTATAGGTTATGGTTATAGGTTGTGGGTTGTATGTTATGGGTAAATGGTTACGGGTTATAGGTTTTGAGTTATGATTATAGGCTATGGGTTATGAGTTATGGGTTAATGGTTGTGAGCTAATGGTTATGGGTTAATGGTTATGGGTTAATGGTTATGGGTTAATGGTTATAAGTTATGGGTTAATGGTTATGGGTTCATGATTTTGGGTTTATGGTTATGGGTTAATGGTTATGGGTTAATGGTTATGTGTTAATGGTCAGAGAAAATGTCAGAGAAATGAACAGAAACAGATAAGAACTGATGATAAAGCCATGTTTTCTGCTCTGTGCCATTTTGTACTTGCTCAGAGAAATTTAACTGCTGTGCTGACACTTCTTGCTATGTGAAAATAGACATGAAGGGTTAACATGAAGGTCTTAGACACAAATAATGATCAGATAACAGATTTGAAAGAACTTTCAATATTTACTTATTTATTTATTCATTTGCATGTATTTCTTATTTAAAACATTTACAGTTAGTGAGTGATACAGATTTACTTTGCTTTATTTTGAAGGATTCAGGATTTATCAGAGCTAAGCATTTGTCAGAGTTATCAGGATTAAGCCTCCAGAAGAATGTTTAGCTTATACTGTATCCAGTCAGAATGAGTTGTTTAAATGTGAATGTTTTGTATCCAGGGACCAGTTTCACAGTCTCTGGCACCCGTGGCATCACTCTGTCTCCTTTTGCAGCTGTGCGTTCTGTGATTAGTCGTCTTGAAACTTCCTTTTTTCTGGCATGACATTGGATGTTCCTACCTGAATTTAAATCAGACCAGCTGGAAATATGAAGGTAAGTGTAACATATGTTAAACCTTTATGAAGTAACTGTTTCTTTAAAGCGACGGTATCCAGCCACAGAATTTGCATACATTAATATGCATGCTGTCTTATGAATCTGCATCATTAGGATTCCTGGCAGGATCTATAGTAATACCTGGAATTATAAAGACTTTGAAAATGAAACTGAAAAAAATCCCTCTCATTTTATTAATATAATATGCTGAACGATATTACCAAATACTTAAATAGCCTGGAACCCCCTTCTGATGGCAAAGGTCTGAGCTTGTGGGATATGAGATTATTTTAATGGTGTTTTTTATGATGTCTTTTTATAGAATCACCACCTTGTTATTTTTAAAATACCTCTTTAGTTTTTACTTGGCACATGGCTAGTCAGATTCAGAAATGATCTATTTATAAAACTGAATAAATTCATGGATTGGATGTGATGACTTTAACCCTGATGCACTGTTTTAGGGCAGCGTTCTGTTTTCTCTAACATAGCTGATTCAGTGTGACAGCTAATTAAGCAGATTAGCTGTCTAGCACCTTAATTAAATCCAGTGCGTTGTAAAATACAACACCGCAGTTCTGTGGCCCTCCACCACTCAATTTGAGTGGCGTGTACCTACAACTTTGAAACTTTTGTTGCTATGCAAAAGCAACACTAATATATCTAATTCTGAGCACCACCGAATGCACAATTAGGTCCTGGAGAAGATTTAATAAAAGAAGAAAAAAGACTGAAGTAGTGCTTAGAGAACAGGGCCATCATGACTCAGCACATGGGCTCAGAGAACAGGGCCATCATGACTCAGCACATGGGCTCAGAGAACAGGGCCATCATGACTCAGCACATGGGCTCAGAGAACAGGGCCATCATGACTCAGCACATGGGCTCAGAGAACAGGGCCATCATGACTCAGCACATGGGCTCAGAGAACAGGGCCATCATGACTCAGCACATGGGCTTAGAGAACAGGGCCATCATGACTCAGCACATGGGCTCAGAGAACAGGGCCATCATGACTCAGCACATGGGCTCAGAGAACAGGGCCATCATGACTCAGCACATGGGCTTAGAGAACAGGGCCATCATGACTCAGCACATGGGCTCAGAGAACAGGGCCATCATGACTCAGCACATGGGCTTAGAGAACAGGGCCATCATGACTCAGCACATGGGCTTAGAGAACAGGGCCATCATGACTCAGCACATGGTGTTTCCAGCCTGCTTGTGTAGAGAATGACAACGCTCAGGGATGTGAGGGTTCTGGGTTCTGTGTGGCAGACAGTGGAAGACAGTCTAGCAGAACACAAGACGGAGCTCTGAGCTGAGAACGGATGGCAGGAGAGGAACCGAGACTCTGCAGGTCGCTTTTAAACTCATTACTCATTTCACGGCACAGACCTTTCCAGCACTAAAAACGGTGCCTGCAGAGCTGAAAAACCAGAATTCTTTTTTCACCAGAGTATTTTGACATCACTTGGGCTTAGATATTTTCACACTACATCTATTGGCCTGGCTCTATTTGACCACAAAAGTTGGTTTGTTTGATTGGTGTGAAAAGCAGCACCAGGTAGTCCCTGGGTAAGCAGCCGGAAGGTGGTGTGGATCAGCGCTAGCAGGACAGCAGTCCTGCTGAATTTGAGGAAGAGTCCCTCCTGACGGAGTATTTCAATACAACAAATCATAGTGTCTCAGCTGACCCCTGGAGTCTATGGATGTTGTCAAGCTCAGGTTACAAACATCTCTAAACGGCCAGAAGTCCTAAAAAAAAACATAAACCATAAACATTAAACACCCTAAACCTTAAATACTCTAACCCTAAAAAGCCATGTGTGAGCACTCTAACACACCTACCATGTTGAAACCGTTTTTGTCAAATAAACAGGGCTGTCTTTTGTTTTTTTCATAACAATGGTTTTGCTGTTAATTTCAGTAACAACAGAATCATAAAATAACAGGCACTGTCAAGAAAGGCCCCTGATAATATGAAAGTTGGTTCAGTGACTCGAATATAAACCCTCTGTGTCCTAGTGGCCTCTGAGGTTCCAGCACAGCAATGGCAAAGAGAAGCAACTCAAACAGAAGGAAGATTATTCACTTGGTGTTGAAAACTGAACCCAGATGATGCTGAGAACTTTATGGCTTTAAAAGTAAAAATACTCTTTGTTCAGACTACGCAGTGCTTCTCCATGGTATTTTGTGCTTTGATAGCTGAATTTGCACATGAAAATATGCAAAATTTCTTCTCATATATTTACACAAATCTTTTCTTATTATACGCTTTTTATTTGGAGCGTGGAGGAGTGGGGGGGGGGGGGGGTTAATATAGTTTGTTGTTTCATTATTTAATAGTGGATGTGTTTCAAGCATTTCATTACTTTCAGTTATTTTCATTCTATTGTGAATGGTTAGTTTGCAATAACCTAATGGCAACATAAACTATACTGCAGTTTCGTGGTATTGGACTTACCTACAAATGTGCACAGCTTGGGTAAATACCTATTTATATTTGATCTGGGTAGAATCCATGTGGGTTTGCTAGGAGACATAGACTGGGAGTGAAGGAGAGAGTGAAAGAGAGAGCGAAGTACAAACATCCTCACTGTAATGTCTGCTACACTCCCCAGTCAGTCAACTTCTTCCAGAACATTCTAATTGCTACAAGTGCAGCAGAGAGAGTGTGTTCAGTTCAGAGAGTGTGTTCACTGTAACTCGCAGCCAATAGTGTACTGTAACATTGCCACTGTGTGTTGTTGCTCTGTCACAGTGCTTATGAATCAGTGTGTGAGGCAGTGGGTTCCTGCCGGCCTGAGTCTGTAATCTGAGTAATCTGAGTAATCTCTGTGCCTGGAGGAGACTGTTCTGATATGCTCTCTGTGTGAGTATGTAAGAGCTTGTTGTTTCTTACCTAGGGCAAGGTGAACGCTCTCTCAGAAGTGCAGATGTACTCTACATGTCTGAGATTATTCTAATCAGATGAACCAGCTGCAGGTTCAAACTCCGTCTGAGCCATTCACTTCATTATATTATCTACTGCAGGAATTGTTGTAGCCATAGAGACATACAAAGACATATGTCTAATAATATCTTTAAATATCAGTGATATGACATGCTTAGAAAGTGTAATGCTGGTTATGTAAAGTGCCTTGTCCCAGTGTGTTAAAAGCGACAGCAAATGCCTTGAAATGTGGAATTGCTATCACATTAAAGGAGCTTATCAGAGCGGTAGGTAACCACAGGGATAATGTCTCCTCCCACACTGTCTCTCTCTCCGCAGCTGCAGTGTTATTATACTTACGTTATTAGCATGATGAAAATGACTACCAACTTCAGCCCTATGGTGTAAATAGTCTTAAGAGTGGAGAAATGTATGTAAATTAAATATTGTGCATTTATAATTGTAAACATGGAAATGAACAAAAATGACCAATACCAAGCACCACACAATGAAACTGGACTCAAATGATGACATTAATCATGACGGCCACTAGCTCAGGCATTGTTTGTTTTTATAGTTAGAAAAGTGACAAGCTAAATTCCTTCTTATTCACATGTGACATGATAAATCCACGTATAATGTGACAATAAGCATTATTTTGCCCACATATATTTGGCCCAGTAATGGCTTCATTGTACAAAGAGGTGTTGGGTAGATTTCTGCAGGCAGTAACCCCAACCCCAGTTCTGATGAGAGTGGTACAGTTACTCTACTGTAAGAGTGGACCTTTGATACTGTCATTCACCGGAAACCAGAACACTGATCCAGGGAACAGAATGTGATGGACAGGAGATGAAACACAGAAGACTAGAAGCAGTCGCTGAGATTAGCCGTCCACCTCACAACAAGTTTAATCTGCATTAATGAGTTTTAATCATCCATGAATCTGGGCTCAGGCAAAATTACATTTTCTGTATAATATTTGGCCTGCGTCCAATAGAGGGAAAGACTAATCTTTCTGCTCATGTACTGATGACTGTAAGTACAGACGCTGGAGTCTTGTACACATGGATCAGAATATACTTGGTTGATTTTGATGAGTTTATATGATGGCAGTAATGAAGTAGCGACTGAAATGTCCGCGTTGTGGTAAGGTTAATGTGTTGCTAGGACACAGAGATGTGAAGTAACACGTACTTGCTGCTTGACTGACTTAAGGACCAAATCACACAATGGACTTCACAGTGTCAACTTTTGACATCATTTGTAAGCTTCGTTTATTCTTCAGTGACAGAATTCCCTAGATGTGTTGTTATAACTCCTGGGAAAACTCCACTCAGAACTGACAGCCGGGCTTTTTAATGGGAGCAGCACAGTACTGGTGCTGCACTCAGAGCCTTTATCCTGCAGGGCAGCTGCCTCACGGGCCCTCCCGGCCCGGCCCTCCTACCCCGGCCCTCCTACCCCGGCCCTCCCACCCCGCCGCGCCCCACCCCGCCTCACTCTCACACAGCTTGTCGGTACTCAGCGTTTGACAGGTCTGCTGTTGCCCGGGTCAGGCCTCCTCATTCTCACCTGCACATGTTCTTAATTCACAGGGTTTCGACCCACCAGAACTGACACTCAAGTCTTCATCTCCTTTCTTTGTTTGCTTCTTGTCATTTAGTTTGAAGGTCAGGATATAGACAGAGGGGAAAGGAGGAGTGTGTGTGTGTGTGTGTGTGTGTGTGTGTGTGTGTGTGTGTGTGTGTGTGTGTGTGTGTGTGTGTGTGTGTTTGTGTGTGTGTGTGTGTTTGTGTGTGTCAGTGTATATATGTATGTGTTTGGAAAGCAGGAGTGTGTGTGTGTGTGTGTGTGTGTGTGTGTGTGTGTGTGTGTGTGTGTGTGTGTGTGTGCGTTTGAGTGTTTATATGTCTGTGTTTGGAAAGGTGGAGTGTTACACAAAACATATCAATCCACATAACGTGCTACAGTTTTAGAAACAGATTGCATACTAAGCCCTTACAGTGAAACCCCGTACAGATCCATACGCTGTTCTAACACCCCGTACAGATCCATACACTGTTCTAAAACCCCGTACAGATCCATACGCTGTTCTAACACCCCGTACAGATCCATACGCTGTTCTAACACCCCGTACAGATCCATACGCTGTTCTAACACCCCGTACAGATCCATACGCTGTTCTAAAACCCCGTACAGATCCATACGCTGTTCTAACACCCCGTACAGATCCATACGCTGTTCTAACACCCCGTACAGATCCATACGCTGTTCTAACACCCCGTACAGATCCATACGCTGTTCTAACACCCCGTACAGATCCATACGCTGTTCTAACACCCCGTACAGATCCATACACTGTTCTAACACCCCGTACAGATCCATACGCTGTTCTAACACCCCGTACAGATCCATACGCTGTTCTAACACCCCGTACAGATCCATACACTGTTCTAACACCCCGTACAGATTCATACACTGTTTTAACTTGGTTTTCATAGCAAGGGCTCAGACCTGTATGAAATCAGACCTGTATGAGATCAGACCTGTATGAGATCAGACCTGTTTGAGATCAGACCTGTATGAGATCAGACCTGCTGGATCTCCGATAGCTGGTGGCTGCCTCTCAGATCTCAGAAGGCTGGCTCTTTGCATTAGGAATGTAATGGGAATCTAAACAGCTGTGGCAAGCTCATAACTCTTTATAAATGCCAAGTTGAATAGATCAGTAAAGTGGATGGCTTTTAGTGCACCTATATTGTTTACACCTTAGTGAAATTTTATACCCGGAATGTAAACACTCGGTTACATCACTCATCCCCACTGGAACTGTTACATCACTCATCCCCACTGGACCTGTTACTGAAGGTTACATCACTCATCCCCACAGGAACTGTTACTGAGGGTTACATTAGTCATCCCCACAGGAACTGTTACTGAGGGTTACATTAGTCATCCCCACAGGAACTGTTACTGAGGGTTACATCACTCATCCCCACTGGAACTGTTACTGAGGGTTACATTAGTCATCCCCACTGGAACTGTTACTGAGGGTTACATTAGTCATCCCCACTGGAACTGTTACTGAAGGTTACATCACTCATCCCCACAGGAACTGTTACTGAGGGTTACATCACTCATCCCCACAGGAACTGTTACTGAGGGTTACATCACTGAGGGATACATACATCTCCACATTACATACATCTCCACATTACATTACTGAGGGATACATACATCTCTACAGAAACTCCGTTGGGTGAACTATATACTTACGCTTATATATGTACATGCCTTTCCAATATGATCTATAAAGCTCTAAAACTGATGTTTGTCATGATTAATAAATATAATAATATCATTTTATGGTTACAGGAATAAAGGCAAGGATCTGCTGTGTTGCTCAGTTCTGTCAGACGTAGTGAGACGTAGTGAGACTTAGTGCAGGCTTTTAAATGGCACTGAGACATTTTGCATATTAGTTTTGCTCGGTGCAGAATACACTCCAGCGTCCTGCCTGCGCAGGGCGGATATTCACTGCATTACTTGCAGGCGTTTCACTCACATTAAAGAACGCTGTCAAAAGACAAAAGATGTCAGTGCTAAGCAGCAGAGGCAGAAGTGCCATGTCTTTAAATTGTCCATCCAGGGAAGTTTTGCTGGCGCGCACTGTAATCTGAGCCTCTCTGTGAAATGAGATGAAAGAGGAGAACTCTGGTCCTGCTTCTTCTTTCTCTTCTCCTCCTTCTTCTTCCCTCTCTTCTCTCGTCCTCCTTCTTCCCTCTCTTCTCTCGTCCTCCTTCTTCTTTCTCTTCTCGTCCTCCTTCTTCCCTCTCTTCTCGTCCTCCTTCTTCCCTCTCTTCTCGTCCTCCTTCTTCCCTCTCTTCTCGTCCTCCTTCTTCCCTCTCTTCTCGTCCTCCTTCTTCCCTCTCTTCTCGTCCTCCTTCTTCCCTCTCTTCTCGTCCTCCTTCCTCCCTCTCTTCTGAGCTCTTAATTATAATGAGGCTGTGGCGGGCTGCTTTGTGCTCTACTGTTGTGTGTAACACTAATGCTGTCGGTGGTGACACAGCCCCTCAGCTTTATTGCTTTTCAATGAGGACGTGTGGTATAATGAATGGAAGCGGTCGAGGGGGAGGGGCTTGTGCAGCCAGGCAACGGCATCATTGGGCGCATCTCAACGTTAGCTGCACCAGTGCTAACATACTGCCAGAGCTGGAGCAGTAACAGGAGACCACTACTGTACTCCCTACACACCTTAACCGTCCCACAGGGGAGCTGAACAGGGGGGCTTTACCTGGAGATACACACACACACACACACACACACACACACACACACACACACACACACACACACGATAACATACATAAACACACACACACACACACACGATAACATACATAAACACACACACACGATAACATACATAAACACACACACACACACACACACACGCACACGATAACATACATAAACACACACACACACGATAACATACATAAACACACACACACACACATAAACACACACGCACACACACAATAACATACATAAACACAAACAAACACACACACACACATGATAACATACATAAACACACACACACGATAACATACATAAACACACACACACACACACACACAAACGATAACATACATAAACACACACACACACACACAATAACATACATAAACACACACACACACACACAATAACATACATAAACACACACACACACACACACAATAACATACATAAACACACACACACACACAATAACATACATAAACACACACACACACACACAATAACATACATAAACACACACACACACACACACACACACACAATAACATACATAAACACACACACACACACAATAACATACATAAACACACACACACACACACACACGATAACATACATAAACACACACACACACACACACACACACAATAACATACATAAACACACACACACACGATAACATACATAAACACACACACACACACAATAACATACATAAACACACACACACACACAATAACATACATAAACACACAGACACACACACAATAACATACATAAACACGCACACACACAATAACATACATAAACACACACACACACAATAACATACATAAACACACACACACACACTGTGGTCATTTTACTCATAAGAGCTAATGTCATACCAAGCGAAGCACTGCTATTGAGGCACGTTGGACAGGTAACCATGGTTATTTCACGTTTGCTTTTTCACGTTTAGAGAGTTGAGGTCAAGAGCGGAGGACCTCAGGATGGAGGAGGCGTGAGGAAGAAGCCGTCACCCGTCATCCACCTGAGCTGGTGGAGCAGGGCGAAGGACTCCAGTGTGCTGGTGGAGTGTAAAGTGGCATACAGGTGGTGTAGGTGGAGCACAGTGACCTGTACACTGTGGGCTTATACAGGGTGGAGAGAAATCAGAGCAGCAAGACACAGGTGTGTGTGTGTGTGTGTGTGTGTGTGTGTGTGTGTGTGTGTGTGTGTGTGTGTGTGTGTGTGTGTGTGTGTGTGTGTATAAAACACAAAAACATTACCATTCAGGACATTGTAACTGTCCCAAGAAAAATCTATTGGAAGAAGTGAACTATTGAAGGTGAAAGTGGACACAGTTGTTTTTGTGGGCTGCATTATTGTGGAACCTGTATGTCTGGTTTGAACCCGCTGTGTGTGCAGGCGGGAGGTGGGAGAGGAGCACTTAGCAGAACAGGTTAGATGAGTCCACACCAGGCAGGAAGCGTGTGCTAATTTGTTGACCTCAGTGGAACAACTCCTCAGTGTTTCAGTAGAACAGGAGAAGACACCACTACATGGGAACCTGCTGGACGACTGTCTCACTTGTCAGTCTGTCAAGAGACAGAGGAAAGGAGAGCTAGAGAGAGAGAGAGAGAGAGAGAGAGAGAGAGAGAGAGAGAGAGAGAGAGAGAGAGAGAGAGAGAGAGAGAGAGTGACAGTACAGTGGAGGACACACAAGGATTTTATCCCAGCTCAGCCGTGCAAGGTAAACGTTTATATTATCAGTCTGCTTTCTTCATAATGAGCTGGTTGCTCCGTCGTCTCCTGTTTAAACGTGGAGCTGTGCAGGTGTAGCAGGTGTGTGCGCAGAGCAGGTACTGTGCTGGACTCACACCGAGCACCGTCTGCTTCACACCCCTTTAGGCGAGACGGGCCTCCCGTGTACTCCTCAATAACGTTCATTAGGGCTGACGGAGTGACACTAGCTGGCGTACAGCTGCCTAGCGCCTTCTCCCAGAAAGCAGCTTTGGATTGGAAGATAGCAAAAGTGTGGGGCTGTTTTGGGGTGTTAGTGTGGAGGTGAAGGGCAGCGTGTTGGCGTTTGGGGATGTTTGGTAAAGCCATCGCCGCGGGCGTGTGAGGGCGCTGTGCTGCACGCAGAGGCACATCCGGCTAACGCAGGCGAATAGCAGAAAAGCGCAATCCAATACATATCGCTGCAATTTAAATGCAAATTGATTGATGCACCAAGTTTGTGATGCTTGTGTGTGTGTGTGTGTGTGTGTTTAAGAGAAAGAGAGACAAAAATGTTTGTGCGTTTTTGGTCATTATATCCTGGAATTCATATTGCATCGGAGTCTGTTGTTGGCGTGTGAGCCCCAGGGCGAGTATTGAAATGAGCCGTTCTGCAGCCTGGTCCGGTGTGATGGGTTCTGTCGTGGTGCGGCTGGGCGGAGGTGGCGTGCGGTAAGCCGTTCTTTATTACGCCCGACCACTAAGTTCTATCCAGGTAGCTCATTACTGCTGGAGACTTCATCTCAGTGGTAGACAGTAGAAGAGGCCATGTGTGTGGCCCAGTCTCCTTCTGGCTTGGGCTTTTTACGAGGTCACCTTGTCAACACTGTTTGATCGATGCAGCACAGTGGGTCAAAGGTGTGAACCTGCATCTTCACCACCGCCCCGCTCACCTGGCCTGAGTGTGGACTGTACCACACATACCACACACCTCTCTTGAATCAGAGACTAACAGACTCCTATCTGGCAGTGTTGACTCCCCAGACTTTAACGCGGTGTGGAGTTAATGCGGACATCGAGTGGAAAGGGGAACGGGTTCTGCTATTTCCACTAAAGTGAAGAGTGGGGTGATAATTAAATAATGAAACTGTCAGAATATCAATCGGCTCTGGTGCTGCTGTCCATGTGGAAATGAGGTTTTCCTGTCCGGCTGGGCACTGAGCTGAAACCTGAGATGTTATCCTTTTTGTAAGGCCTGTCAATGATAAGGAGGTAACTAGCCAGTCTGAGCAGACGTCTGTAACCGAGCCAGCGGTGAAGAACTAATAACCCAGCCCGGTCCTGTGTCTTCTGACACAGAGATCACATCATCCTTCACGTGGAGCGCACAGCAGCCCCCCCTCACACCCCCCCCCCCCCCCCCACACCCCCGCCCGTTTTCCTCCCCCGCCGCTGAAATATGATCTTTTGAATCACAAAGGAGAACGCGGCGCGTTGCAGACGCCTGAGCCGTGGTGGGCCGCACTTTCTTATCTGCCCTCGGAGCTCTGTTCATCACGACCAGGCGTCGATAAGCTGAGCCCGACCGCACCTCCGGATCACAAAGGCAAACGGATCGCTCGGTATTACACGCGTCCTGGGCACCTGTCTCGCCCTGTCAGCCGCACGCAAGGAGAGCGACCCGGGATGTGTTATGTTTATTATTAGGTAACGCGAGGTGACATCTTGCGCTTTGAGCCGCTGCGTTTGCCTTCTAAGAGAGGCTCTTGGCGAGCGCGGCGGACCGCCGACAGCCTTCGCCCAGACGGAGATGGAAATCTCACCTGTCACGTTCCCGCTCTGCACGGCTGTTGTTTTGTTTATGCAGCTGGGCTTTCATCGCACTCGTTTGCATTCCACTTTGTGTCCGTCTCTTCCAGCGTGCTGCTCTGCATTACGGGACACGTTTGCTTCCTGCACGTGTCTCTTCAGGACATGTTTGTTCTCTGCACATGTCTCTTCAGGATGCTGCCAGAATCTTCTCATGAAATGGGTTCAGCTGACACCAGCGCCTCTGCCAGTCTGGGCCTCAATGACTTGCCAGAGCCAGGCTCTTTGGGACCGAAGGCAGGACTGGGCGGGACTGGATGGGGCCTGGCAGGACTGGGCGGGACCGGGTTGGGCTGGGCTGGGCTGGGTGTGACCAGGCTGGGCTGGGCTGGGTTGAGGCTGTTTTCCAGTTCTCCAGTACCATGTCTGGAATGTGTCCTCCGCATGAGAGCCCACAGCAGTCAGCTGCACACTCACGTGCCAGCACACACACACACACACACACACACACACACACACACACACACACACACACACACACACACACGCCTGCACATACGCACACACACACACACACACACACACACATGCCTGTACAAACGCACCTGCACATAAACACATGCCTGCATGCACACACACACACACACACACACACACACACCCCTTTACACCTGCTTTATTTATCACATTCTATCACCAGTCAGAGGGAGAAGATAACGCATCACTCACTCCACTCTTGGTGTTTTAAAGAGGGAAACATCTCCATAGGTCCAGGATCAATTTGTCAAGTTTGTAATGGAGTTTGTCAACTGTAAGAGAAAATGTGCCAGGAGCAGAGAAGCAAATGGACATAGGAGTAGTGTGAGCACGAACAGGAGAACCCCGTCCACAGAGACGCCCCCTGCCTGGATGTAGCCATCTTTGTCCTTCAGATTTGTGGTGCCAGTTTAAACAGATACAGGATGTTCCTTAATGTGTGTTTGTGTGTGTGACGAGTAAAGTCACCCAGACCTCCAGCGGTCCACGAGCCTCTCGTGTCATGTGACCGCCGTGTCAACCTGTCTGACTGTTTATTCCCAGTGCAGACGGGTCAGGGGCTGACTGTGGATGTGTACACGTAGCTGCGAGCTGATTGGCTGAGGAGTCATTTAGACTTGTGCGTTCCCTGACTTGACAGAAGCAGAAGGGCAATTTGGTCCCATTAAAACTGCCATCAAAGTTGAGGTCAAAGATGATGTCTCGTGGAGAAAAGTTGAAATGTTTTTGACCTGTGTTTAGTTCATCATCCTCTCTCTCTCTCTCTCTCTCTGTGCGTGGCTGTTGCATTGAGAGTAGTAATTTTCTCTTTCTAAGCTGAGAGCTGTTCAACTACACTTTATTTCATTCACCTTCTCACTCATGGTGACCCAGTTAGCCTGGTGCCTTCAAGCCAGTCTGCGTCTCTCGCTCACAGATGTTCAGGCACACAGATATTTTGCTGGACACTTGAAAACCACTTTGTCAGGGTTGTTTCTCATCAGACTCGGGTCTTTTCTTAATGTACACTAAGCTAATCCTGACTTGGAGTGTCATTTCTTATGTATACTTACACAGAACAAATGTGTGTTTGTATGCAGTGTTTTTAGGTGCTCATGTGCAATCTCCAATTGCATATATCATATAAGTATGGTACAGATGTCCTCAGGGACACAGGGACATAGGGACATGGGTTCATAGGGACACAAGGGCACAGGTCTTACAGTAGCCCCTCCCCCTTAATGGGTAATGTCATGTGGTAGCTCCTCCCCCTTCATTGGTAAAGAAGATCCATGTGATTCACCCTGGCTGCAGGTTTCACTCTAACACATTACGTACTGCCTTTTCCTGTCCATCACACGTTTGTTTTTGAATCATTACAGAGAGGGAAAAACTCTCAGTGTTAATGCTACACACCTCTGCCTCCTGATGTGGTGAATTTGGTGGTGTTGCTGTGATACCGGAATTTAACTTATTTTATTATCTTTTCCTCTGCAGAGTGGAACATTATTTGCACTATAGCCCTGTCCATACTACTTAGCTTATCATCTACTGATACTCTCCAAACATGACACTCAGTTGCTCCTGTTTGTGGAACTCTGTAACTTGCTCGAAGACACCTTTCAAAAGCTGGTAATTATCCCCCTAAGCAGTTTTTAATTGATCTGTAATTACATCTGTCTACAGCAAATGAGATTCTCTCACCCAAACACACAAACACACTTATGATTACTCTCATTCCTTAAGATCCTAGACATTAGTTACATTTAAAATTAAAATCAATTATTTACTTTTCATGAGAAAAAAAAATATTTTCTTAAACGATTATAGTTTAATTACAATTACATCTCTCAGTACTAGTAGAAAAAAACATGTTTGAAATACCGTGTTCTTCCCACAGTTGTGGCATTCCCATTTACATTTCCCCTTAATCAAAAATAACATTTTTATGACCCATTAGCTGCATATTGTGGACTCAAAATGACCGACTTGTCACAGTTGGAATATTATGGGATATAATCGAGTGGTCAGGTCATTATGTGTGTTAAGGAAGGGCAGTGGGGAGTTCCCCGGATCAGCTTTTACGGTGACACAGGTTCAGTCTACGAGCTGATGAATAATTCACATTTGGGTTTGCATCTTCGTTTGTGGCAGGAAATATCATGCTAGAATGAGCAGTGTGACCCAGAAGAGGGAGGTGAAGGGGGTGTAAGGGCAACGCTCTTTGCCTGGGTGTTTTTAGTTTGTGGTCTTCTGAGATGAAACACAACTACAGCTGTAGAGGAGAAGTGTCTGGCCTTGGTACCAATAAATGAAGGTGACCATTACAGCTATTTCTCTGTTTTCCCCAGAATTGTCCTATTTATTGGGAATGTGGGTCGCTCCCCTCTCTCTCTCTCTCTCTCTCTCTCTCTCTCTCTCTCTCTCTCTCTCTCTCTCTCACTCTCTCTCACTCTCTCCCCACCTGGTCCGTATTACAGTTTTCGCCTGTCCCTTCGTGAAGGACACGAGGGGGAAACATGTCACAGTGTAACTTGAATGAGCGTCTGTCCTTCTCAGGAGACTGGATGGATGGTGACCTTTCATACACTGTCTTAAACAAAAGGAGCTTGCCCTCCATCACAGATACACGGCTGCCACGGCAGAAACGGGGCCAGACCCGTCCTGCGCTTCCTGTGCGTGCTGTTACTGCTTCTTTTATAGGTGTTTTTGTGCCTCGTTGGCATTGTTCCTTGCTTTTGTTCTCAAGGTCCCCACAGTTAAAAACACATTGCTTAATTTGATGTTTTATTAATATTAGTGGTAATAGTTATACTTTTATTTTACTGCAGTTAGCTTGCAAGGTGCCAGAAAATGTCTGTTTTGTAATTATGGTGCTTGAAGTATTGCTTACAGACACCGGTGCAGGAACCGTGTGTTAAAATGAGCATAAGCGTTTATAATTTGAGCAGTGTAGTTTGGAGATGATTCCTAACACTCCACAATAGCCGTGAATTGGAGACGGTCCCTAACGCGTGGCAGCAGCCATGAATGACGCCTTCAGATGGGTGCGTTCAAGTGACAGACCACAAAGTCCAATTCATTTGCTGTGAATTACAATACGTGAATGATTTGTGCCTCTGGGATTTACTAGTGCTCTCACAGCAGTGTTTAACCTCAGAGAAAATATGCTATTGTGTCACATCTCATTGCCAGTCATAATTGAATCTTCTCTTTTTTGGCTTGTGGTTTACAAGGCAAGCAGATAAGATTTCAATAATGAAACCAAATAAAGGTTGCACATGATATAAAAGCACTCCTTATTTCTTCAGTTCTTATTTCTTCCTTTAAGACTGCGTTCATATCTTCCTCTCAGCTCCTCATACCTCTCTGCTCTGGAGGTGTTGATGGAGGTGGCCACTCCCTGCCCATAACCCCTTAATATGTAGGTCTCACCCTGACCCGTCCTTAATATATAGGTCTCACCTTGACCTGTCCTTAATATGTACAGGGGTTGGACAGTGAAACTGAAACACCTGGTTTTAGATCACAATAATTTATTAGTATGGTGTATGACCTCCTTTTGCGGCCAATACAGTGTTAATTCGTCTTGGGAATGACATATTCAAGTCCTGCACAGTGGTCAGAGGGATTTTAAGCCATACTCCTTGCAGGACAGTGGCCAGTCACTACGTGATGCTGGTGGAGGAAAACGTTTCCTGACTCGCTCCTCCAAAACACCCCAAAGAGGCTCAATAATATTTAGATCTGGTGACTGTGGAGGCCATGGGACATGTTCAACTTCACTTTCATGTTCATCAAACCAATTTTTCACCAGTCCTGCTGTGTGTATCGGTGCATTGTCATCCTGATACATGGCACTGCTTTCAGGATACAATGTTTGAACCATTGGATGCACATGGTCCTTTAGAATGGTTCGGTAGTTCTTGGCAGTGACGTGCCCATCTAGCACAAGTATTGGGCCAAGGGAATGTCATGATATGGCAGCCCAAACCATCACTGATCTACCCCTCTGCTTCACTCTGTGCAACAGTCTGGGTGGTGCTTCTTTGGGGCTTCTCCACACCGTAACTCTCCTGGATGTGGGGAAAACAGTAAAGGTGGACTCATCACAGAACAATACATGTTTCATATTGTCCACAGCCCAAAATTTGCGCTCCTTGCACCATTGAAACTGACGTTTGGCTTTGGCACGAGTGACCAAAGGTTTGGCTATAGCAACCCGGCCGTCTATATTGACCCTGTGAAGCTCCCGACAGACAGTTTTGATAGAAACAGGAGAGTTGAGGTGTACATTTTATTCTGCCATGATTTAGACAGCAGTTTTTTTTTTTTTTTTGGTTTTATGTTTTTTGGATATAATCTGGGTTAGCACAAAAACATCCCTTTCAGCTTCCTCTGGCGTCCACAGTTAATCCTGTTGGATGTGGTTTGTCCTTCTTGGTGTTATGCTGACATTACCCTGGATACCGTGGCTCTTGATACATCACAAAGACTTGCTATCTTGGTCACAGATGCGCCAGCAAGACGTGCACCAACAATTTGTCCTCTTTTGAACTCTGGTATGTCGCCCATAATGTTGTGTGCATTGCAATATTTTGAGCAAAACTGTGTTCTTACCCTGCTAACTGAACCTTCACACTGTGCTCTTACTGGTGCAATGGGCAATTAATGAAGATTGGCCACCAGGCTGGTCCAATTTAGCCATGAAACCTCCCACACTAATATGACAGGTGTTTCAGTTTCATTGTCCAACCCCTGTATGTCTCACCCTGACCCATCTTTAATATGTAAGTCTCACTCTGACAACTCCATAATATGTAGGTCTCACTCTGACCAGTCCTTAATATGTAGGTCTCACTCTGACCAGTACTTATTATGTACAGTAGGTCTCACTCTGACCAGTCCTTATTATGTAGGTCTCACTCTGACCAGTCCTTATTATGTAGGTCTCACTCTGACCAGTCCATAATATGTAGGTCTCACTCTGACCAGTACTTAATATGTAGGTCTCACTCTGACCAGTCCTTATTATGTAGGTCTCACTCTGACCAGTACTTAATATGTAGGTCTCACTCTGACCAGTACTTAATATGTAGGTCTCACTCTGACCAGTCCTTATTATGTAGGTCTCACTCTGACCAGTTCTTAATATGTAGGTCTCACTCTGACCAGTCCTAATGTACTTCTCGCCTGTCTGAAGAAAAAAAACATCTGCCTCACACAATAGTACCATGACTGACAACCCTGGATACGGAAATATGTACTTCTTGGTCTTCCACCCCTCCCCTGTTTCTGGAGCAGGTTGCCTTAAAAACCCTGGGCAGAACTGGCCTTATCGGCCCCAGACACCTGTGTGCAGCCTGCTTTGGCTTTTAAGAGTTTGCACATAAATATATGACAATGCTATTTGTTGTGCTTTGCGGGCCGTTACAAACCTTAGATACCAACAGCTCCTGGCATTATGGTGCACTTCATCCCATTCTCTTCTTTTCTCTGCGAAGATTACTTCTTATCTGCTGCACTCTTAGCTCATATTTTATGCAGCGTGTGCCCTGTGTTTGCCACATAAACGGCTTTTAAATACCCAGCAAACGACCGAGCAAGTGTGCCGGAGTGGAGGGTCACGGCCTTTGATGCATACTGGGAGATCAGGCCACATCCATCACCACGGCGTCTCCAGGGCAACGCTGATACAGGCTGGAGGTTGTAGAATGGACAGAACCGTTTATTTAGCGTTTCATGAGAGCAACGTGAGATACTGAAAACGTGAGATAATGCTGAAAATGAACATCATGGTTTGGCTCCACAGTGTGTTGGAGTGAAAGGACATTGTGAATGATGCTCCTCCCACAGAGAGAAACATGGTAGCGTATTTTTTTATTCCTTGGTCATAAATTCAGATAAATCTTGTAGACGTCATTACTGCAGTGCAAGGGACCTCTTTGGCCTGCTGGGACTCCCATTCCACATGGTCAGATTTACTTCTGCCTGCCAAACTCACGTGTGTTAAGTGTTGGGTTCTATTTAGTCATGGAGAAACATTCATGTCCAGATTATTTTCAGTCAGGCTCATTACATTTATTGAATCAGCTCCACTCCCCACGCTGTCCCCATTATGGCCCAGTATGGTGAAACGAACACTCCCAAACCTCTGTTCACTCCCAAATCTGTTTTCTCCCAAACGCTGGAGTCCTCTCACATCCTCTCACGCTGCTCAAGTCTCCCACTGTCCACTTGTCTCCTGTTCTTTCCAGTCCTGTCCATGCCGCCTCTGCTGACTGGCTGAAGCTGAAGGTCTAATTTAAACTTCATTCACCTCATCACTGGTGGAGTCTCTCCCCCACCCCACCGCTCTCTCCATAGTGACCCATACCCTCTTTCCCTCTGTCACCATTGGGATAGGCAACACACACACACATACACACACACACACGGGCCCTTGGAGTGCATGTAGTCCCCTGGGGCAGTACCGCGGTGTGGTGTCACCCTTCAAGGAGCCAGCAGGGTTTGAACTCTGAGCAGCCTTGGACAGCTCTTTGTTTCACTGGCTGTTAAACTCATGTTCCTACATGGTTGTATGGCTTTAATGTGGATAGGTGACATTAAATGCTGTCTTGATGTACACTGAGCATTGATGAGTACCAAATGACATTTAAAAGTACCGAAGACTGTGCTGTGTTTCTTGTGTTAATCTTTATGAGTGAACTGGTTTTGATATATTTATACTGTAAATACATTTGTTCTGATTTATACCATAAATGCAACATAAATACACTTGTTAAGACTTGTCAAAACTATAAATACAGCATGTACTCCTGTATGTGCACATTAATATACATGTACACAGAATATTCAGATATCACCTGTCCTGTTTTGAAACAGGTTATTCATGTAAAAACCCACTGAGAGGTATAGGGTATGTGTGCCTGCTCAACTAAACAGGAGTTTCATATCAGGCTTCTTTCAGAACCAAAACAAAAGCTAAATGTCAGTGTTCCCTGAGAGCTCGATGTCAGGAATACAGCAGAAGTGTGTGCGTGTGTGTGTGTGTTTGTCTTGCTTTTGTTTTGTAGGCAGACATGGCTCTTTCCTTTGGGACATTCTCTTGACATTGGAAAATGGCCATATCAGGTTCCAGAAAGCCTGGTTTATGACGGACTGTTATGAATGGGCTTATTTTATGATAATGCCACTGTTTTGTTCATTTCCTGGAGACAAGATATCAGCCACTTATGGATGTATCCAACTCCCTTTCACTGCACGGATGCTACATTTCGTCTCGAAAACAAATAATTTGTCCGATAAAGTGATAAATCATCTTGCAGAGGAAAGGACAACTAGATAGGTAATGTTCCTTATGAGAAATGAGCTTTTATGGCTCTTTCAGTCAGTGTTACATGTTGCCTTCAAACATTTTCAAACCCAACAGCTTGAATCGCGTTCACTTCTAGAACCGGTTCTCCCTCACAACACCATGAGTGTCCGTTTTTTTTTTTTAAGCGGCTTTTGGGACCTTAAAATCCACAGTTTGCACCTGCCTGTGCACACCGCTCACCTGTTATCTGTTTACAGCTTAAGCATAGTTGTAAAGGACCCATGGAAACTGTAACAAGGCCCAGTTGTCCAGTCAGACGGCTCCTTCCTGGTCCCTCCCACTCTGATCTCTAGCAACGTGGCTGGTCATTGGGCTCTGAATCCCTGGGGCTCTGCTGCTCTTAATCTGATCTTGATGAGCCTCGTCTTTGCACTGTTACATCTAATGATGTTCTGGAGGTCTGTGCAGCGGAGGAAGTCCTCTTTCAGGTACTCCCAGGTCTGCTCTCCTGCATGCGAGATGTATGTTCTGAGCTCTTCTTCAGCGATGGAATGGGCTGGTATGGGGCTCTCAGACTGCCTGCTAGGTCGCCGCACAGCAGGCATCAGGGGCGCAACATCCAGACCGCGGCATGTTTCACTCAAATGTCAGGCCTGTAGAAAACGGTTTCATAAACCATCAATCACACATGGCCGCCACTCCTGAAGTAGTCACGAGGTGATGGAAATTAGACCTCTTTGGTGAACTGTGGAGGTAATTACTGGGGCTTGGGTGACTTCCTTTTAGGTAACCCAAGGATGATCAAAGCCATTTTGGAAGTTACATTAAACCAGGCCCCATGATGGCAGCTGTGAAAAACAGACTATATGTTCCATGACAACTGACAGGTGGGGTGTGTCTGTGTGTGCGTGTGTGGAGGTGTTGGGGGGGGGGGGGGGGGGGGGGGGGGGCTGTCTATCCTAGAGTCTGAGGCTCTGTATTCTTTCAGCATTTTTCTTTTTCAAACTTTTCTTTTTTGTATGTATAAAGAAGGTTTGCAGGCTTCATGGGTTATTCACCTCACACACACACACACACACACACACACACACACACACACACACATACACGCACACACACACACACACACACATATAGTGAAATAGTGGCTCGCAATTTACTATTCAGTCAGTGAAAGAGGTTATTAAGAAAACGTTTGCACGTTTGTAACTAAATGAATCCCTATTATTTGAGTTATTTTTATTTCACTATAGTTAGAAATTTTATTTGACATGCAGTGTTCTTCAATCATGGTGTCTTGGGAAGAATATTTTATTTACAAAATATTTAACAGACTTTACAAAACTGTAACTGTCATCTTTTATTAGAGGTTTCTGCTTAGCAAGATTAGGAAGGATATCATCACATGTGATTAGGAAGGAGATCATCACACAACATTGGGAAGGAGATCATCACACGTGATTGGGAAGATCATCACATGAGATTAGGAAGGAGATTATCACAAGAGATTGGGAAGAAGATCATTACGTTAGATTAGGAAGGAGATCTTCACACAACATTGGGAAGGAGGTCATCACGTGTGATTAGGAAGGAGATCACACGTGATTTGCACCTGCTGGACAAGCTGCTGAGATTGTGGCGTTGATCCACACAAGTTTCTGGGCACTTGTAAACGTGAAATATTTTCACTCGCCTTGTGAAGTTTATTGGAATTGTTCGCAGTTTACTGGTATTGTGTAACACGCTTATAACTGTTTTACCTTTTTCCTTTCGTTTCCACATCCATCACCTTCTTCACACCTCCCTCATCAATCTATGTCCTGCTTTGCGTTTATGCATCATAACCAGTATAAAGACTGCAGTGTTTGAAATTAATGTGTGACACTTGAAGTTTAGAGTGAGAAAATCTTTGTAAAATGGAAACCATAGATGCCCAAACTTTGTGAATTTGTTAAATGAAAACATTGAAGTATTGAAGAGCCACTTAGCAAGGCTGTGAAAGACAAGCGCACAACACATGTTCATCGAACACAGGATACCGCACTACCAAACACTCCTGTATAATACTGCTCCACCAAACACTCCTGTATGATACCACGCTACCAAACACTCCTGTATGATACTACCAAACACTCCTGTATGATACTACACTACCAAACTCTCCTGTATGATACCACACTACCAAACACTCCTGTATGACACCGCCCAGTTACAATGTTCTAACTTTCCAGGTAAATTAAACATATGCTGTTTGTGTGTGTGTGCTAATATTTCTGTTTAATAAAACTTGGACATGGCTCATAATGGGCATTTGTTCAGTTTCACTGTACATGAGTGGTTGGCAGAGTGTATACACCACAAGCAGGAATAGAAGATATTTGTATATTGTAATGTTTGTATGGAAGACACACAGAAAACCATAATTGCTGTAGTTAAGCAAATGCAACAATAACAGACAAAGGACTTAAGTAGGGGTAGGTACACAGGTAACATGTCTAACACAAAGTAAAGTAAAAAACATAACTCTTTAAAACATAACACATCAGAATTTCACCATTTAAGGAATTTTAAACAGTGTAATTAAACTAAGTCTGCAGAAAAGCGAACAGCATTCTGGGAGGACTGCCCTCCCCAAGTGTGGTGGCAGCAACGTTTTCATGGAAATAAAAATGTTCAAAAATGTCACTATGGGGTGTTTGTGACCCCTCTGCCCTCTCCCTCGCTCTGTGGCCGCCTGGCAGATAAGATGCTTCCATGAAATGACACAGCTGCATTCTCTTATCTGTCTTTTTACGGTAACACTTTACAATACGGTTCCTTAATTAATGTTTAAGTACCTATTAACTAAGCAATAGATAATGGAGAATTGTCGTCATAGTTTTACCTTAATTACTCTTCACTATAATAAACTACTAAGTTATGTCACATGTAAGTAATTAATAAGTAGTCTTCATCAATTTTCGTAACTACTTACTTTCGGTTCCTTAATTAATGTATTAGCTAAGCAACAAGTAATAGAGAATTATCATCATATTTTTCATTAATTACTTTTCACTTCACTGTTAGTTCACATATAAGTAATTAATAAGTTGTCTTCATCTATTTTTGTAACTACTCACTTAATCAGTCCTTCATTAATAAGTAGTCTTTGTGTGCATGTGCGCTGGTTTGGGTACGCCCCTGTTTGAATGTCTAGCGATGTCTAGACAATCGCCTTTGTAAGTTCTCTCACCTATCTCTAGTCTCGTTGCACACGTTATGTATTATTGTTGACATTGTCATGAGTGTTGTGTTGTTAGTTTTCGTCACTGCTTTAAACGCATCCTTACATACAGGCTACACTTTACTATTATACACTGCACACTATAACACTTCCTCATTGTAATTACAGGTCATTACAATGAGGAGTACTTAGTGTTAAGGAAACCGTACTGGGGTGGGTTTCCCGAAACGTTCTTAGCGCTAAGTACTTTGTAACCTCGTACGTTTCATACGAGGTTACTTAGCGCTAAGAACGTTTCAGGATACTCACCACTGTTAAGTAAATACGTGATTACTTATTCTGAAGTTACTTACTGTGACGTTGCGAGCAGGCAGGATACCGAGATGGGAGCAGCGTTTAAAGCAGTGATGAAAATGTACAATACTCATGACAAAGGTCGAACAACAACTGATGAAGGACATGTACAGGACACACACTTACATATCTCAACAATAATACCCAAACCAGCGCACATGCACACAAAGACACGCTGGAGTGACAAGTACATAAGCATTAATGAAGGACTGATTAAGTGAGTAGTTACAAAAATAGATAAAGACAACATATTCATTACTTATATGTGAACTAACAGTGAAGTGAAGAGTAATTAATGAAAACTATGATGATAATTCTCTATTACTTGTTGCTTAGCTAATACGTTAATTAAGGAACCGAAAGTAAGTAGTTACGAAAATTGATGAAGACTACTTATTAATTACTTACATGTGACCTAACATAGTAGTTTATTATAGTGAAGAGTAATTCAGGTAAAACTATGACGATAATTCTCCATTACCTATTGCTTAGTTAATAAGTATTTAAACATTAATTAAGGAACCATATTGTAAAGTGTTACCCTTTTTACTTTGTGATTTGTATTTTTCTGTCCTAGAGTAGATAGACTGATCTAGGAGCATGAGCTTGTTGTGTGAGATAACTCCTAGAATTCTAGTACTGATCCAGTCATAATTTGGGATGTTAGAGACTCTGGTCTTTTCCAGTTTAGTCATTGTTGGATTTGCCAGCAATGGTGGCACTAAACTGGAATGAAAAGGCCAATTATTAATTATAATTTCTAATGGAATTTTTGACTCACAAACTGAAACTTGTTTACTGGTCTTTTTTCTTCCTTCTGTATGTAACTTAAAAGCTGATTATGTGACTGTTCTTGCTAAAATGAAACAGAATGTTAAAAATGTCATTAATATTAAATTTCCAAAGCAAATGTCCAAGTCTGCCAAAGTCAGCCTGACCTGGCAGTGTTATAAATAAGGCATTATGACATCAGCCTGATCTTCAGCAGGGTAGGGTCCTCCTCTATCTGGGTAGGTCCTCCTCTATCTGGGTAGAGTCCTCCTCTATCTGGGTAGGTCCTCCTCTATCAGGATAGAGTCCTCCTCTATCTGGGTAGGGTCCTCCTCCTCTATCTGGGTAGAGTCCTCCTCTATCTGGGTAGAGTCCTCCTCTATCTGGGTAGGTCCTCCTCTATCTGGGTAGAGTCCTCCTCTATCTGGGTAGGTTCTCCTCTATCTGGGTACGGTCCTCCTCTATCTGGGTCGAGTCCTCTATCTGGGCAGGGTCTTCTATCTGGGTAGAGTCCTCCTCTATCTGGGTAGGGTCCCCCTCTATCTGGGTAGAGTCCTCTATCTGGGCAGGGTCCTCTATCTGGGTAGGGTCCCCCTCTATCTGGGTGGGTCCTCCTCTATCTGGGTAGGGTCCCCCTCTATCTGGGTGGGCCCTCCTCTATCTGGGTAGGGTCCTCTATCTGGATGGGCTTTCATTGTTGCGCGGCTGACTAGTGCTTATTTTTAACCACTCTAAATGGAGTTTTTCTCCAAGGAACAAGTAAAAAACTTGTTTAATCTTTTTGTGAATAATGGGACTGTATGTGTTTGTGTGTGTGAGAGTGTGTGTGTGTGTATGTGTGTGTGTGTGTGTGTGTGAGAGAGAGAGAGAGAGAGAGAGAGAGAGAGAGAGAGAGAGAGAGAGAGTGTGGCTGTTATTGGTGTAGCCAGCAGATAAGAGATATCAATATTTGATGTCAATCCATTTTGGTCTTTTAGAGTGTAGTTACACTCTTAGATGGAAGAGGTGTGGGAGGGTGTGTGTGTGTGTGTGTGTGTGTGTGTGTGTGTGTGTGTGTGTGTGTGTGCCAAGTCAGTGAGGTGTGATTGGCTGGACAAAGAAGATTCTATAGAGGTAAGGGCCATGAGGGAAAGAGAAGGAGACAGCTGAGAAGCACAATGAGAAGCAGTGAGATTAAAGGGAGACAAAGAGGAGAAGGAGAGGGGGAGACAGGGAGAAGGAGAGGGAGAGAGGGAGAAGGAGAGGGGGAGAGAGGGAGAAGGAGAGGGGGAGAGAGGGAGAAGGAGAGGGGGAGAGAGGTAGGGAATGCATTAGAGAGGGGAGATGTGAGTGTGTCTTTGTGGTTTTGCAGACATGCAGGACTACACAGAAACACATTCCTCTTCCAAGGGGGAGGATGAGACTTTGCTCTAGTACAAAGAGCTATTTACCTGATGAGCAGGAGAAACTTGACCCTCTGGACCTCCACAGCAGCAGTAAGAGGAAGCTGGAACTGCTATTGGCCCTCATTACTCCATCTCCCTTCACGCTGTCACCACCCTACTGTCTTCTTCTCTACCGGTCATACAGCTGTCATTGAAACCACATATCCACATATCTCTGGAAAAAGGTTGTTTTTAGAAGCTTTAAACAAACATTTGCCCTTTATCCAGAATGGAAAGATGGAACAAACATTCAAATACTTCTTTGTATTTTCTTTATTAGACATTCCAAATACACAATCACACAAATGCCCTGTAGCTGGAGCCAGGGTTCTTGTGTGGCTTCCTCAGAAGTGAAGGAAGCCAAGAACTGTTGAACCACAATTTCAAAGCGATTCAGGGTGTTAAGGCAGAGCTTCAAGCCATTCTTCCTGTCCAGTAAGAGCTTGGGAAACTCGTGTAATGCGAGTTAGCAGGTGTCTGAACTCTACACTCCACACTCACTGAAGGAACGCCCAGGAACGTCCTCCAGACAGCAGACCTCCAGACCGCACACCATACTGGACCACCAGGGCAGCCCGAGCACCAGCTTCAGCACTGATACCCCATGATCAGGTGGTCACATTGATTCGAGCTGAAGATCCCCCATGATCACATGATCACTCTGATCCGTGTTCAAGATCCCACATGATTAGGTGGTCATGCTGCTCAGACCTGATGATCTGCTGTCATTGGGTGGTCACTCTGCTGAGACCTGAAGATCCCCTGTCATTGGGTGGTTACTCTGCTCCGAGCTGAAGGTTCCTCATTAATGAAACATTAAACTCCTAACCTTTTCACCTATCTGATTAATTTTAGAGCACATTAAATATTGCATTAAGGAGTCTGTGCGTTTGTGTTGACTGTTGCCTTTCATGCTGGCCTTGCTTCTATTTATTGTGAACACCTATTTTTTCCTACCTGTACTTTGCTTTTTAATTAGTGATATGCTTGCTTTGAAATATTTGCATGCCACAGGGTTTCATGAAATATGAATTAAGGCAAAAATATCTTCAGAACAAACAAGAACAGTAGTAAACATCTGCTGGAAATGCAAAGCTATTATAAAGCTTCTGACAACCCTCCTTCAGATCATAACAAACCCTGATTTAAAATGAGAGACAATCAGTGACCGCGTATGGTTTATATAGAAACATTTAAAGTCTAATCTGATTTTCTATATAAGCTTCTTTGTGAAGTGCAACAGTGTTAATCATGTCATGACAACTGAAGCTGTGTTGTGACTCAGCCATCCTTACAGCTGCTCCCTCACCTCTGACCTCTGACCTCCGGTGCGGGTTTAACAAAGATGTTCTGCAAAGATGTGTAAAATGCAGCAGTGTGTGGCTGAGCCCCACCCCCTGTGCCCCGCCCCCTGTGCTCCGCCCCCTGTGCTCCGCCCCTGTGTTCTAGACACCCATATCGTTGTGATGCAAAGAAAAGCCAGACACCCTACCTGCCTTTCACCCACACAGCCATCTTCAACAAGAGAACTGGAGAGCAAAAATGTGTGTGTGTGTGTGTGTGTGTGTGTGTGTGTGTGTGTGTGTGTGTGTGTGTGTGTTTATACATATGTTTGTATGTATATGTGCATATGTGTGTGTGTGAGCCCCATCCACTCTACCACTCTAGAATGTGTGTGCTCATGAGGGCTGGGTTACTGGGCTGAGTTACTGGGCTGAGTTACTGGGCTGTATGCTGTGTGTTTCCCCATGATTTATGGCCAGCAGCACACTCAATAACCGCCTGGACAGAGATGCAAAGCTACTGGAGATTGGATTACAAGGCTGGGCTCTGGGTTTTGCCTTCTTCATTAGGAAATGTCAGCACCTTACACCAGAGCGGCACACCGCATGTGTGTGTGTCTCCTTACGAAACCACCTCTCGCACCAGATGGCAGGCAAGGGGCTTAGTCCTTAGAGTGTATGTATGAGGGTGTAGTCCTTAGAGTGTCTGTATGAGGATTTAGTCCTTAGAGTGTCTGTATGAAGGTTTAGTCCTTAGAGTGTCTGTATGAGGGTGTAGTCCTTAGAGTGTATGTATGAGGGTGTAGTCCTTAGAGTGTCTGTATGAGGGTGTAGTCCTTAGAGTGTCTGTATGAGGATTTAGTCCTTAGAGTGTATGTATGAGGGTGTAGTCCTTAGAGTGTATGTATGAAGGTTTAGTCCTTAGAGTGTCTGTATGAGGGTTTAGTCCTAAGAGTGTCTGTATGAGGGTTCAGTCCTTAGAGTGTCTGTATGAGGGTTTCGTCCTTAGAGTGTATGTATGAGCTTGTAGTCCTTAGAGTATGTCTGAGGGTTCAGTCCTTAGAGTGTATTTATGAGAGTTTAGTCCTTAGTGTATATGTATGAGTGCAGGAGCCAGTGGAGGTTTTCTCTGCATCCTGAGGACAGGGATTTAGGGAGACTGTTTAGTCTACAAAAAAAAAAAAAAAAAAAAACCTTTTCAAAAAAATCAAGCAAACAATGAAACAAAAACCTAATTACCTAATGTCAAATAAAACTGATTAAAGGCTCAAGAATGTGTCCTCCTATTCATTATGTAAGGAGAGTGGCGTTTATGGGTAATTCTAAATGACCATCCATTCATCTCGATCAGTGACCGAGTCGGTGGATAATTACAGTAATGCACTGTCACGCCGCGCTCCTTCCACACTAAACATGCCACCGTAGGTTGTTTGTAGCTGTTCTGTTATTCTCTACAACATAATGCTTAGTGCTGTAATGGCTTTTGGATAGTCCATTGTCTCTCTGAAGCTCCCTTCAGAGCCGTATTCAGAGCAGACGGTGGGCTTCCTGTTCAGCAGGCCTTGCTAGCCGCCAGCAGCACCGATGATGTGGGGCCTGCCTGTGTGATGGTGATAAGGGAGCGATCGGCTCTGCTTACTGCACATGTTTCCTAGGTGATTTGATTGGTTGTGGCTGGCATGTCAAGAGTCTCGCTGTGCTCTCTTTAAATACAATGACTTAACAGGCTGAGCAATTAGATTACTGGCAAATGTCTGACCCCAGCCACCGTGTTTTTAGATAAGGAGCAGTGTGAATTATGTTCGCTACGTAGATGCCTTGACCTAAAGTGAACCGAAAGCGATTGAGTGTCACCCCTGTCCTGGGTAACTGCGGGGTAACCCCTGTCCTGGGTGACTGCGGGTTAACCCCTGTCCTGCTTCAGCAGGGGTAATGCTTGGCTGCTTCCCAAACATACCCTGTTCATCAACTAACGTTTGACAGGGGCATATTTCTTGCCCAGTGTTCTAGCGATGGTTCATCTGTATCGAGGGACTATTTAGATGTGTGGAGTTCTCACTAATGAATGTGGTTCATTTTATAACAAACAACCTGTTTTTAATGAGAATAACCAGCCAGCAAATTTATTCTGTTGTTCAGAACCTTAAAGTGACTTGATGTTTAAAATAGTGCCAGCTAATGAGAGATGTGTATGAAGATTTCTGCATATCTTGATTGAGATGAATAGTTTTCTAGGCTTGTTATGGAGTTGCTCTTCATCTGATAGAAGTTTCAGTTTCCATTAAATTTTATGCAGTGTTTTTGTGGACTATCTCTCACTCTATGGTTCATGATGAGACCAGTGGACTAGTAAGATGTCTTTGTCTCAAAGTATTTATCTTGTAGTAGAATAATTTGTAAAATACCTGAAATACAGCATGATAATGTTGTTTGTGGACATTTACACTGATGTTTATGATGTGGAAGTCCCACCATGGTGTATGATCATGACTTCAGTGATGATCATGACTTCAGTAGTGATCATGACTTCATTTGTGATCATGGTTTCAGTTGTAATCATGATTTTAGTAGTGATCTTGACTTCAGTTGTAATCATGACTTCAGTTGGCCTTTGATTTGTTCCATCTTCATTTTTACCCAGATTACTGAAAATATTACTGATCTGATTAATGTAAATAGTTCAGTGTTAGCCAGGTTAAAATATCAGCATGGTTAAAAAATCTTTATGTATGTTTATTGAATGTTGCTTTCCAGATTTAGTCAGTCTAATCCTAACTATGGCTAGCACACCCACCCTGGCTGGACCCTAACGCCAAACCCTAACCCTGAACTGTAACCCTAAATCTTAATGCTGAACTCTAATGCTGAACTCTAATGCTGAACCTTGGTGACCTTGTGTTGTGCAGTGTTGTGTTGTGCAGTGTTGTGTTGTGCCTTTCAACTTAACGATCTGTTTGCTTGGTTTCATTTAATGCGTTTCATTTAACAATTTCAGTCAAGTTTTGCAATAACAGTGCACAAAGTACAGGAGTTTAATGATATGTAAAAGCTAAACATTTATTCAGTGAAACCCAAAATGCACACTTGTGCAAATGTGTGTGCTTAACCATTGCTTTCATGTGTGTTATTACCGAGTGGCTTTCTCCGTCTGTCTGTATGGGCATATAACACAAAGCACTTTCGGATGCCTTCATAGGCAGAGCTCCTTAGAGCAGTGGGGCATGAATGATATGCTTACTCCATCTTAAAATCAGAAGTGATGAACACGGCTTTCAGTGGTGGCCAGACTTCTCACAGCGTGCTGGACCTGTTCGCTCCGCTCAGAACCGGCTGTGTTTGGGAGGAGCTGCTTTGTCTTGTGTGCTTGTCAGGCTGGGTTTTTTTGCCCAGTGATACCATTGGGATGCTGATGGATGGGAAGGGTGTTGGAGGGGAGCAGGCCTCACCCTGCAGGGCTTTCATGCCTGCCGTTGTGCGGGACAATTCTGGGAAACCTCTGTGCGAGTCACCATGAAAGCTGTAGGGAAGGAGCATACCTGAAGGATGCTGTGGAAAGGTAGGGGTATGGAGGGGTGGAGTATGGGGTGGTGGAGTATGGAGGGGTGGAGTATGGGGTGGTGGAGTATGGGGTGGTGGAATATGGAGGGGTGGTAGTATGGGGTGGTGGAGTATGGGGTGGTGGAGTATGGGGTGGTGGAGTATGGGGTGGTGGAGTATGGGGGGGTGGTAGTATGGAGGGGTGGAGTATGGGGTGGTGGAGTATGGATGGGTGGAGTATGGGGTGATGGAGTATGGAGGGGTGGAGTATGGGGTGGTGGAGTATGGAGGGGTGGAGTATGGGGTGGTGGAGTATGGAGAGATGGGGTATGGAGGGGTGGTAGTATGGAGGGGCGGGGGTATTGAGGGGCGGGGGTAAGTCGGCATTCACAGCATCAGATTGATTCTCCTTCCTCCCCCCGTGGGCCCTGCCATGTTCAAACTCAAGCCGCTTGACTGCTTCACCGTAAGCCACTGTTTGACAGGCCGCCACAAAATGGCACGCGCCGGCATCCTGTGCTGGCATTATCCCTAATCCTGTCATCCGAAAGAAGAGGCAGCTACAGCCCTGCCAGGGCCATCACCGCGCCCTCCGCCCGCTGCATCAGACGCCAACACGCACCCCTGCCTACCAGGCACAGGAGGGCCACATCACACCCAGCAATGACACGCCTCACTGCATGGGAAGGTGGAGCAGTGGGGTAGAATGAGACAGAAAGGGGTGGAGTCTGAAAAGGGGTGGGGTCAGAAAAGGGGGTGGGGTCAGTGGAGGACAGAGGCAGGAAGGGTGTCTTTACTCAGTCAAGTGCTGAGGCTACGTAACCGTCTCAATGACCGTGAAAGGCTGTATGTGTGACAGTCGTTGGGTGTCGGAGGAGGAGTGGGGGACCAGAGGAGCTTCCCCAGTCATCCCCAGTGGACCTGTGACGCATTATTAAATGTGTAAGTATGGCTTAACACTTGCCAGAGAAACCGTTTCATGGTTGCTTCGGCAATCTGAACATGGCTGCCTCGTCATTTGCTAAGATGTCACGCCTCAGAAGCTCCTTAGGGGAGGAATAAAACGTAAGTGAGAGTGCTGAGAACGTCAGCATAACGTGCGGAGTGAATAATAGACAAATCTTTATTGATCCATGTAGGCCTGCCAGTCCCCATGTCATTCTCATCATTAGACTAATTCAGTGGGGGGGGGGGGGGGGGGGGGGATGTAAAGCTAAATCTCACAGGACGCTGCATGCAAATTAAGCTTGGTAATTAGCACCCCGAACCCATGTTGCCGCAGTAACCCGTCTCTTGCAGTTCTTCTTTGGGTTTCCGCCAGCCTGTCAGCGTGAGCGTGTTTGAAAGCCCGGCCATATGGGGACGCATTACACGCCACCTCATGGCGCCATCAACATGCCAATATGGGGCTGATTTGTGCATGGCATGGATTGATATCCACGTGCATGCAAATTCATCAATACAGACTATAGTTTACCCACTTAATTGCGGACCCCTGGGTGAGAGGCAACATATTGGGGACACCAGCATGGTGATTAAAATTCAAATTTCTCTCCCCCTTCTTAGCTGGTCTGCTTTCATTAGCAGTTGTCTTCATTAGTGGAACATTATTCCCTTATCCATGGGCACATTGATCTAGAGTGATCCTGCCATGTTTCTTCACTCCAGAACCTCTGGACATGGTTGTTTTAAAATAACTCTCGTCTTCTTTCCCTTTCCAGAGAAGAAATAGGCGTCTGTTAGTTAACGTTTGTTAACATCTGCAATTACAGCTATTACGTTTGGTCTACATTATTACGTTTATTACGTAATACGTACTACATTATTGGTCTACTATTAAGTTTTTCTGTCGGAGGAGGACAGCGTGTCAAAGATTGTGGTAAAGCATAACTGTCGAGTCAAAATGTCAAATAAATAATTAAATAGTTTTCACAGATTACACATTACCAGGCTGAGGAAATGAAAACGGTCTCAAGCAACACGAGACCCGTGGGTTTGTCCACGCACGTCCGATTGAGCCATATAGCATATGTTCTACATATTATGCACTGTTCTCTGTTTGCATATCAGAATACAATGGCAGTCCTGGTCCAGAGGGCAGCTGCCTCTGATTGGTTAAAGGCAGGCCGCATGCGGTGGGTGTTCTATGTAAAACCGCTTACTCAGCAGGCCGTAAATACAAACATAAAAACACAATGGATCCTCCTCCAGACCTCTTTGGCTATATAGGAAGTGAGTCGTTAATGGTGTGCAACTGTATTAATTCTATTAAATGCTTTGAAGTAAATTGCAATTCCTTTCACGATAAATTTAATTTATAGTGTGTCCCCTGCGAAAGAGGGTGGTACTGAAATAGTTTGTTTTGATTTTACCTTTACACACCATGTAATGACTCTAAATGATTAATGTAAGTAATTTACTCGGTGTCATGAGAAGACTGCTTCAACACCCAGGGGACACAGCATACACACAGCATGTACAGACTTACCTTGGAAATTTCAAACAGCTAGGTGTAAACAGATGTCTGGTCAAGTGCTCAAAGTAATTACCAGACCCAGCAGCACGTGGGCGACTGGTCAGTGCACTCACAACCTTTACCGCCTTTGTGTGGTGTTTTGTTTGAAATGTTTTACGTTTCAGAAGGTCTTTGGTCTGTGTGCCCTATGGAATGCCATTACCATGAAACACTTTTTGAAGAACCTTTCAAAGACTTTTAGAGATGTAGCCTAGCGTCCTGTGTGAATATTCAAACATTTTGCAGACTGAAATAGACTCAGAGGCTGATGGATATTTGTGCTTGTTTATTTATTTATTGTGTTTAGCACCTGTCTGTATTGGCGAAACAGAACGGACAGAAACACTCAAGTGTCTCGGAGAATCGCAGCATGATCTCATGGGTGTTCCACTTGGATGCATGCAGGCTATAGCAAACTAGTGAAACATTCATGAGTTAGCAAAAGCAGGAAATGCATGTGTGTGATTGGCCTGAGACCTGCGGTGGGAGGGGCCTGAGGGTTTTTGGCACACCTGGCCTAATTACTCTTCTAATCTGATGTCTTTTTACCTTCCGTCAAATGTTATATTTTCTAATCAATCCCTGTTTAAGACTGCATTTGCTGTCCTAACCTACAGAAATGACTCACAGGTATTACCACATTTTCTATTATGTAAACAAATTAAACTAATTTCTGTACTAATGTATACGTACAATGCAACGACATTCATCTTCCCAGAGAGCGCCTGACCCTGCACCCCCCCCCCAAACATCCCACCCCCCCACCGCCCCACCCAGCGCCCGTCTCCGTGTCACACACCCTCACACACTCGGCCTTCCATAACAGGCGAGGCAGAAGAAGCAGCGGTGAGTGATACATGAGCTGGGCTTGGCTAGTGAAGGTTACGTTTTACAGGAAGAGCTGCTGTTGAAAGGGAGGCGTCGGCCTCTCCCAGGGGGCGGAGCCCATGTCGGCCGTGATGCGGATGCGGGGATGATTCACGATTGACTGGCGGTGAAGGGAAAAGGGGTATTTGTCAAGTGCTAAGAGTGGATCGCAGCCAGAATGCAAATGGACTGTTAATTGAGTGTTGGATTGCTTTGAGTAATAGGAGATTTCCAGCCATCAGTGCTTATCATCGCTATGAGATGGACTGATGCTTGACAGGCACGGCTACAGTAGACCAGTGTAGCTCCGCTGCATTAATTCTGCGAAGGCCTTGAAATGCCACTGTAGCTTTAAGCTCTTGCTGACCCCAGCCATGGAAGTTGAGTGGGAGGGGCTTCCCGTAGCCCCCCGCTGTCTGCTGTGTGATTTTGGCCAGAACCTCCTGCTGCTTCCTGGGTCATCTCCTCGTTTCTGAGCCTGGTGAGACGATGGCAGGGTGTTTCCCTCTCACTCCTACATGTGGTCTGTCTTTGGTCACACTGACCTGGAAACAGACAGCAGCCGGGACTGGGACAGCACATGTGACACCAGACATCCAAAACGGTGACAGTTCACCAAGATCCTGCCTGTCTAATGTCTTAGTTCCCTTCTATGCAGTAAAATACTGATGTGCAGTGCTGGTGTGTTCAAAGGTTTTTTCCCTTCTGTCACCATTGATTGTATCAGGATCAGCAACCTTTGGATCCTTAGACTCTCGATAGGCTTATTCACATGCTCTTTGGTTGTTTATTTCAGCTTCCGAGGTCTGTGTGCACAGGTCTCTATCGCGGTGCAGGCCGACTTAAGCCAGTGATGTGAGCTTCTAGGTGGAGCAGACGCTGTTTAGTTATGTGTCAAAGAACATCTGGCGTGTCGTTGTCTTGTTGCTCGTAGGAGACTGATGAAGTCATTAGGACTGTATCATTAGAAGATGGACTGGAAAATATCAGGAAAAGTCACGCTAACCTGAGTCTCTTCTTAATTAGATACCCTCCTTCTATTAAATGAGCTTTCATATTACCCTGGGGGGACAATTGAAGTTTTGTCTCTACAGATGTAGATTTGAACACATACACACATACTCACACAAACACACACACACACACACACACAAATAAATGCAAACAGTCATTACCACAAGCCTACACACAATCAGTGTGTCATTTCCTTACTGTGGAATTATGATGAGAGTAATGAAGTACAGAGATGACAGCTGCCCCCCCCCAACCACACACACACACACACACACACACACACACACACACACACACACATCCCCCACACGGATAGACAAAGAAGGAGTGAGATGTGGTGATGGGGAAGACACAGAGCTCTAAATCTGTTTGCTCCATTAGCATGTATGAGTGTAGAACAGAAGGTCTGAATGCTCAAACTCTAAGAGGTGAGCACTGCCTCCTGTGGAAACATCTGATCACATCTCAGATGTAATGACCTGTCTGCTGCTCGTCTCGTAAAGGTTCCCCTGATCACACTCCTCCTCTTCATATTAACACATTTGACATGGGCCTCGTTATCCATGGAGGCACTTTGTGTTTAGTGTCTGTGGGTCTTTAGTGTCCTCATGAAGTCATGCCTGTGCTACCACTAACCACTAACACTAACTCTACCACTACCTCTAACTCTACCACTAACTCTAACTCTACCTCTAACAGTAGAGTTAGAGTTAGTGGTAGAATTAGAGTTAGTGGTAGAGTTAGAATTAGAGTTAGTGGTAGAATTAGAGTTAGAGTTAGTGGTAGAGTTAGAGGTAGAGTTAGTGGTAGAGTTAGAGGTAGAGTTAGAATTAGAGTTAGAGGTAGAGTTAGAATTAGAGTTAGTGGTAGAGTTAGAATTAGAGTTAGTGGTAGAGTTAGAATTAGAGTTAGTGGTAGAATTGGAGTTAGTGGTAGAGTTAGAGGTAGAGTTAGAATTAGAGTTAGAGGTAGAGTTAGAATTAGAGTTAGTGGTAGAGTTAGAATTAGAGTTAGTGGTAGAATTGGAGTTAGTGGTAGAGTTAGAATTAGAGTTAGTGGTAGAATTGGAGTTAGTGGTAGAGTTAGAATTAGAGTTAGTGGTAGAATTAGAGTTAGAGTTAGTGGTAGAGTTAGAGGTAGAGTTAGTTTTAGTGGTACTAGTATGTACTAACTCTACCACTAACACTAACTCTACCTCTAACTCTACCACTAACACTAACTCTACCTCTAACTCCAGCTGCATTCTGGATTCTGTTGTTACAGTTGCAAGGTGAGGACCAGAGCTGATCAGAAATACCGACTGCCAGAATCTCTCACCCAAACGTTGTATCTAAAATGTTTACAATTACATGTTCCAGTCTAGACCAATCAAACTAGGTGATACTGAAAAAGCAACATTGTAGAAAGTAAATGTCTGCTTTTGCAGGGTCATGTTAGAGTTCATTTATTTATCTGGGAATTACAGTAAGACCAGAAGCACCTGTTGTATTTACCTGGTGAGAGAGCAGGATCAATGTGCTCCTCAGCACTCACCTGTGGTGAGGTATGAACATCTGGACAGGAGTGTGGGAACCTCTGGACAAGAACATAGTCCTCCTTGTGTTTAACTCCGTGTGGGTTCCTTGCGCTGTAATGAATAACAGCATGTGCACAATTTGTCTAGAGGCTAAATGAGGAAAAGCACCCTGTGATCAATACAGCACTTTGCAGAACACAAATCTGGAACCAGGAGAAATACTTTCTCTGAGATGTATAGATGTATAGAAAGGAATAATTTCTCTCAAGTCCGCAGAGAGGCGGCGTGGTCTGTGTAATAAATGAGACTATCTTCGTTTAGTTTTTTTTCTCTTTTGTTTTCTAATCTGTGTCCACTCTCATTTCGTTAACCTTGATTTCACTCTCTTTTTCAGAACTTTCTCCATCAGCTCAATGAAGTTAGTCGTGGTGGAGAGAATCGATTCTTTGTGAGATTCGGCAATAATTACATTCCCGCCAGAAATGAAGAAATGGATTCGAGCAGGTCGGCGGGTGGAGAGAACTGCACTCTCAGGTCTCCTCATCAAGGTTGGGCATGTGGGGCAGCGAACCAGAGAGGGGTAATAAAGATTTAAGTGCTCAGGACATCCCGTGTGAAGCTGTACAGTGAGGAGTGTTTATGGGGGGGGGACCGTCGTCCTCTGCAGACAGCAGTCTTAGCCTTCTGAGAGCTAACAAGCAGTTTGGATCTGTAAACTCATTAACTGAGGTGCCTAAATGAAGGGGGGAGTTCTGCAGAACAAGTTCCCCCAGAGGATGAGACCAGACGGGGGAGAGGGCGGATCCAGGCAGGGGAGAGGGCGGATCCGGACAGGAGAGAGGGTGGATCCAGGCAGGGGAGAGGGTGGATCCAGACAGGGGGAGAGGGCGGATCCAGACAGGGGAGAGGGTGGATCCAGGCAGGGGAGAGGGCGGATCCAGACAAGGGAGAGGGTGGATCCAGACAGGGGAGAGGGCGGATCCAGACAGGGGGAGAGGGTGGATACAGACAGGGGGAGAGGGTGGATCCAGACAGGGGAGAGGGTGGATCCAGACAGGAGACAGGGCGGATCCAGGCAGGGGAGAGGGTGGATCCAGACAAGGGAGAGGGTGGATCCAGACAGGGGAGAGGGCGGATCCAGACAGGAGAGAGGGCGGATCCAGGCAGGGGAGAGGGCGGATCCAGACAAGGGAGAGGGTGGATCCAGACAGGGGAGAGGGCGGATCCAGACAGGGGGAGAGGGTGGATACAGACAGGGGGAAAGGGCGGATCCAGACAGGGGAGAGGGCGGATCCAGACAGGGGAGAGGGTGGATCCATACAGGGGAACAAATGCCATAATTAGGTACTTGTTTGTCTGTAGTCATTGTTTTTAGAGTATACAGCACATGAACAGAGGTGTGTGAGACTGAGCTCTCGTGACATTTGAATGCTTTAAGTTCTGCTTTAAGTTGTTTCTCTTTTGTCCAGACATGTATTGCTATCTTGGCTCTCCATGCTGGTAATGTAGTAGACTCTGGCAGCCATCTTTCAGCTAATATTTGAGAAAAGCAAGGATTCTATGCACCCCTTTCCCGTTGTCATGGCAACCGGCACTGTGCGGGAGGAAGCAGGGTATGACAGGTTCTTTATCTGTGGACTGAAATATTAAAGTTAGCTAAGATGTGCTTGCAGGCTCCATTAAACACTCCTCGGTGGTTTCATTAAAAGGTTCCTCCTCTGCTGCTTTCATTGATATCCCACATTGATTTGGGGATGGATTGCTTTTGTCTGTGGACATCTGCTGTTATTTTACCTTAATGCACTAATCTGCCTAAACCGTGTTCGGTTCCGTCTGTCATACACACACTTCAAAGAGTCCGTGTCTTGCTGTACGATTGCTGATTCCATTGTAATACATTGGGATAGAATTGATTTCAAAAGCTTAGCTTTTCAAAAAGACTTGTTTGTATATAATTTATAAGCATCTATATTCTGGGGCGAGTGGATCTACAGTGCTTTAAGTTAGTAGCATATAGGAAGATGCAGCAGGGATTCAAACTCTTAACATTGAGGCTGTGGGCCTGGTGACCCTCATACATTAAATTAAATTCTGACAGGAAGGCTGATTCACAGTGTAAAAGCAAGCCTATCAATATTGATCTTACATCAATAAATCATGAAATGGTTCTTCCACAGATATATGTCTAGAGGATATGGCCATGCTGAAGTGCTATTAACAGAGCGTGCTCGTGAGGGCATTGTCCTGACGGGCTTAGGCCTTAATACAGCTGTCTTCAGACACAATTTGGACATGAATCATGCATGTTATTCAACTAAGTCATTCAACCTTTAACCTTTAACCTTGACGTGCCTAATCTAGTTGTGCACCTTTTTTTCACCAAACCTTTTGCATCAAATGTCTTCTCAGTTTTCAATATACAATTATCCATTTTGGTTTTCACCTTGACTGTCATTCAAGAATTGGATTAACTAGAGAAACTGCATGTGTGTGTGTGAAAGCACGTGTATGTGTGTGTGTGTGTGTGTGTGTGTGTGTGTGTGTGCGTGTGTGCGTGTGAGTGAGATAAAGAGAGGGAGAGAGTAGGAGAGGGGTAGGAGAGAATACAAGAGGTAGAAGGAAAGAGAGAGAGAGAGAGAGAGAGAGAGAGAGAGAGAGAGGGAAAGAAAAGGGAGAGGGAGTAGGAGAAAGTGAGAGACTGAGTGGGAGGGAGAGGGAAGAGAGAGATGATGGAGAGAGAGAAGAGGGAGACAGAGGGAAGAGATGGAGAGAGAGAGGCCGAGAGAGAGAGAAATGAAGACTCTTTATCATCTTCCAGTACTCCTGACTTGCTAATTGATTATTTGCTATTAGAGATTGTGCACCAGAAGTTCCTTTTTTGTTTGAGTCAGTCTAATCACACAAGCACAATCGCACAATTATTTTTGACCGTTAAGTTAATAAGGGCAATATTTAAATAAGCAGGACAGGAGAGCTGAAATGTCCATGCTTGATTGCTAATAAATGGGGCACTGTGTCAGTAAACTGTGTTTTAACATCTTGCGTTTGATGGCAGTGGTGGTGTAGTGTGTGAACTGTACTCACACAGACTCGTGAATGCTCATAAGATGTGAAATACTACACTGATCCGACTAAAACGTCACAAACATGGCTTGACTAGCCCTGCAAAATGTTGGACTTTTCCTCAGCAAAACTGATGATCGGCTTTTTCAGGTAGCAAACTAACTCAAACAGCCAAATATTCCCTTTAGTACTTATACGTACGAGATCATCAAACATACAGTGAATAATTGTGTTATTTAACTGTTTCAGCATGACAGTTAAAACAGTGCTATGTTCCCATCGGTCAGCAAGTGTTCTTCTGGTCACTTCATTCTCTTCAGTAATATTACTGCTGTACCCCATATTTGCCATTCCAGCGGTGAAGATCTATATCTGCTCACGGGATTGAGTGTTACATTGCCGTACATGCTGCCTTAAACAGAACATGCGCTGGGCTTCAGCCTACTGTATCTAGACCTGCTGCACCTCTCTCTGCATGACCTATTTCCATGGTCTGAGAATTTGCAGGCTGGTGATAGCAAACCAATTTATTTATCCTTCCTTTCTCAACATGGGCCCTTTAGAGGAATATGGATTGCCTCCAATGGTACCTTTTATTTTTTTCCGCAAACATTGACTAATACTACACACTCTCTCCCGCTTCCACACACAGGATGCGCAGGGCCTGTTAGGACTCTATGAATAAAGTATATGTAAGGGAGGTGTAAATGGAGTTGGACACGGGCCGGAGATTGTCTGTTTCTGCACACACACGCTTGATGTTCGTGATAATATGAAATGTTAAAAGATCATTTCAGTCAAGAAGGTTGTGGTCTTACTGTGCCTTATTCTAGAGCACGGCGGGTCACATGGCAGCTCAAATGGCATTTGTAACCCCAAAACAAAAGAGGGACAATAGAACTATTCTACACTGATGCACATTCATGTTGACATATATTACATATTTTTTTGGTGTGTGTGTGTGTGTGTGTGTGTGTGTGTGTGTTGGGTGGCTGGTTGTATGTGTTTTTGTATGTGTATGAGAATGAAGCTGACCTTTATTTTACTATGAATGCATTTCAGTTTTTACACAGTGGTAGAAAATTTGCCAAATATTAATGAACTTATTTTTCATCTAAAATTACATTGTAAAGGTCAGTAGCTTCAGACTGTGACAACAGGAATACATTTTAAAATATACTTAAAAAATATATACTTATTTTAGCAGATATGCAAATATAACATAGAGCCCATATTGCAGCCTTGATTCATCGCCAAATCTGAACAGAATATGTCAGAATACAGAATTCATTTTTCAGGATGTATTATTTTATTAAGCATTTACATTGATGGATTTTACCAGATGTTATTGTCCCGAGAGACTTGCAAAATATTTTGTTGTCTACTAAAAGTATTATTAGCTAGCACAAACAGTTTTATACCTTTACTGACACATTGGGAAAACATAACCTGTAGCAGTTTGCTGCTATATGTGCTATATTAACAACATGTAAAATAAAAACAACAATAATAATAATTGGTATTATTATTACAGTATTATCAATGGAGTGATGACCCTGTTACTGAGGACTGACAGTAGTCTTGTGGTTCACTATGTTGAAGTCAGAGAGGTCTAGAAGACAGCAGAGAGATCTAGAATTATGGTAACAGATGAGTTTTGCTGATATAGCCACATTAAATACCTCTGCACTAAAAGTAAAACAGTTTAAATACAGTGTGTAATTTTGAACTGAGACTCATTAGGGTCCTGGTGTTGGTTCTGGGTGAGGTAGTTGTGGGTAGTGTTGTGTAGTAGTGGGCAGTTGTGGGTAGTTGTTGATATGGGAGCAGCCCAGTGTGGGTTTCATAATACCCTGGTGGCATTGAAGATTGTGGCTGATAAAAGAGAGATGTTTATGATAAAGGTATGAAGGGGATGGAGTCCAGTAGACATATAGTTGTATATCTGGATGTGGAGAGGTGTAGGAGAGGAGAGAAACGTTAGAGGACTAAGAGCAGGAGGGAAGAGACTGCTGGGTGAATGGAGAGATGAGAGAAAGACTAATGGATCCCGTTAACCTCCTCAAAGAAGGCACAAAATCCTCTGATGTTGGAGAGGTGGGTGGAGGGGGATGCGAAAGACTGAAACGGAAGAAAAGATGGTGAAGAAGCCGTGAAGATCGGGAGGCTGATGCAGGTTCTCTTTGTAGAATACAGCCTGAAACTTTCAATGAGAACTTGAAAGGGAAAGTTATGGAGCAGGTGTGGAAGATCTGGATATCCTGGACGAGAGTGGACACAGAAGAAGAGAGGAACGTGTCTGCAGCTCATTCGCGAGAGGGAAAGTAGTGGTGGTGTGGGTGAGGAAGGGCGGCTGTAGCAGCAGGAACAGGAGACGGGACAAGCGCTGAAGGCCGTGACGAGTGGAGGAGGTGTGTGTGTAGGTGCGGTGTGGACATTGAGAGACACGAGAATAGAACATATAGTATGTGATGATGTGAGAGGTGAAGGGGGAGTTCTGATGATATCCAGTGTCAGGGCAGGTCTGTGAAGATCAGGTCGAGGAGTGTGTTGCCTGTTCTGTGCGTCAGAGAAGACAGGATGAGGTCAAGAGGAGAGAGAAAGAAGGTAAGATGACTGCGGCTTGAAGGAAGGGAAGGGTGACGTCTCCAAGAAGAATATGAGTAGTCCCACTGACAGGGAAGAGACTGAGAAGATTGTCCAGCTCATCTCTGAATTTGCCTACAGCAGGAGGGTCATATATGACAACGATGGGGAATGTAGTGGGATCATTTTAGCGACAACGTGGAACTCCTATGAGGATGCAGAAAGGTGTAAAAACGTGAGTGTAGTAGGACACCCATCACTACGCTGAGGAGACGTGAAGAATGAAAAGCCAGAAGATGGAGCACATGAACTCACCCAGGAAGAGAGGTGGACCAGAGAGTGACGTGGACCAGGGAGTGAGGCGAACTCACCCAGGGAGAGAGGTGGACTCATAGAGGTCCATCTTCTAGTCACCTTCTATTCCACCTTCCACTCCACCTTCTATTCCGGTCTGAGATTATAACTGTGACAGGTAGAGGTTGTTGGTATTGCAGTTGCTGTGGTGATGATGTTTCCATATTATGTGGGTAGTGTATTTTAAAAGATGTATTAGAAATAAATGGTACGGGGATGAGAAGTAAATATTTTGCCAACATCTGACAGCCATGATATTGTAATCCATTCCCCATATTGATTAGAGTGATGGCAGGATGTCCAGCCATGATTTTTTTTTTTAAAGCAAACATATATTCAACTCAAAACCTTCAAGGTAAAGAATAACCCAAAGCACTATGATTTCTGTAGCATATATCTTGTCTATGAAGAAACACATTTTCTTCTTTTTGATGACCTATTGAGGACAGAATGCTCTGTGTTGGACAGAGCAGGGCAGGGCAGATTTGCTAACCCTCGGTGAGAGTTCACTTCCCTGGTTATTTGGCCTTCCTGTGAGTGTGGTGTGTAGACGTGCTGAATGTTTGAGAACATTTAAATCCTGGGGTTGCCATTCTTGCTACTGCAGTAAACACAGGAAACAGTTTTTACTGACTAAGTAATCCATGCTGAATTTCAGTGGCATTGTCTCACTCTCTCTCTCTCAATCCCTATCTCTCTCCCTCCTGCTCTTTCTCTCCCTTTCTCTCTCTTTTTCCCTACCTCTCTCTCTCACTCTCCCTCCCTCTTGCCCCCTCTCTTTCTCTCCCTTTCTCTCCTTTATCCCTCTCTCTTTCTCTTAGTCTGTTAGTCTTCATTCTTTTCATTGCTATACTGCACATTTAATAAAGGGCTCTACATTTACACTCTTTTGAGGTGGGGAGTGTTTTCATATTCCATTCTTTTATCATTTCTTCTTTTAAAGCCTCCTGAACAGTGTTGTGTGTGAAGCCACGCACTGCCATCTCTGCCCTGCCATTGTTATGTGCTCACTCGCCGCATCCTGCTCTAAACTTCCCTGTAATTTCTTGAGAAATTGCACACAATAGGCAGGAATATGGTGAGGCACAAGTAAAATTAACTGTATGAAAGTTAAGGAGCCATGAAATTAAAGAATACGGTTAAAGAATACGGTCCCTTCTCTCCGCACACCTCTCTGGTGGGGGCCTGCTCGTCTGCAAACACAACTGGCTCTGGATCGGAAATCCCAGAATAAATTAGTTATGCCAACAATTATTCCTAGGAATGGTCCATGTCATATATAGTCCATATATTAGAGGTTCATAAACAGTTCTTTATTTATTCATCCAGAAGAGTTGTGTAATTGGGAAACATTTCTTTGTCTTTGGACTGTGAAAATGAATATCCAAAACAACCAACCCCTTTATGTGGAATGCGTTTATAACTGTAAACCCCTCTGACATTTGCTTCTATAACTCCATGATCTACATATAGAAAGGACAAGTCAGTACTACAGAGAGAATGTCTAGAAGAGATCCCTAATATATATTATGTGATCCTGAAAACTGTGAATGCTGTACTAACACTCTGTGTCTATACCCACACCTAATGCTTCAAGTGACGTGCACGTGTCACTCAGGGTTTTAAAGATTGCGTATGGACCCCAGTGTTTATTGTTTTCCTAATTAATTATAGTCTAGCCAGTAATTACTGAACAGGCATGTTGCTACATCACATGCAATCAATTAAAGATGATTTGGGGTAATTTAAACACACTATTGGTTTATTACGGCTACTAGTTGATGTGGAAGTGAACGTTTTCTTTCTGGGGAAACTGTGCTCTCATCCACGGCCATGATTAATGGTGCACTGCAACTGAAATCTATCACCCACACAGAGGTGATTGTTTTTTGATGAACTTCTAAATACAGGCATGGTCAGCTTCACCGCCACGCGTCCCCCCATCGTCCTTCATTCGGTCAGCACGGGCTCGTCGCACCCCACATCTGAACCTGGGGGAATTAAGAAAAAATAGAGATTAAGTATTTGTCAAAATTAATTAATGGAGCAGAAATAACGCTTGGCCGCTGGTGGCTTTTGTGTGCGTGTGTGTGAGCGCGTGTGTGCGTGTTTGCGTGTGCGCGCGCATGTGTGTGCGCGCACGCATCTGTGTGTGTGTGTGTGTGTGTGAGAAAACAAAAGTCTCATGAAGGCAGTTCAGAGTTTTTTGGACGTTACAGAGTACAGAGGAGAACTTTCAGAAAGCATTTTCCCCCTAGGAGCTGTGACTCATGAAAGAAGAGGAGGCCCCAGTGACCTCTGCTGCTGAGTCTCAAAGCAACGCAGACAAGGCCAAGAAAGCGAGCAGATAACTAAAACCTCCCTCAGCTGAAGAGCGCTGGAGCCCAGCACTGAGTGTCTCCAGAAAGACAGAGTGTCTCCACCAACAAAGACACAGAGCGTCTCCACCAGAGCTCCCAGAGCAGATCCCAGTCCGGGGTGAAGAGCTGTGCTCACCTGCTGGTTGCTCCTCCGTCTGACCTGCATTCTCTGGACTGATGTGAAATTGGGATGAGTAACGGGGGGGGGGGGGGGGGGGTATTGGAGGGGGGGGGGTGTTGGGCAGTTTGGGGAGGTAGAGGTGGAGGCGTCTGTTCACGTGCAGTAGATACACGCATGCATCTACTGACGCATCCCTGGGCACCTGCACCTCGCTGCGTGGTGAAACATGTCCTTCTGATGATCCCAGCACCCTTATCCAGCAGGCGCTGGCCTCCTGTGCCCCCGACAAGCTGGTTTCAAATTACGGAGGGAAAGGAGGGACTTTCACCAGTGATTACAGATGCATTTTAGTGGTGTAAAATTTGGCAGTGTGTGGTAGCACCTCCGTTGAGTTCTGAGAGGTGAACAGTGGGAGGATGGAGAGTGAGAGACAAGGGGAGAGCAAGCGCCACAGAGTGGCCCCAAGCGTGATTAATTGTGGCTGCTCAGTAATCCACTTGTTATGCCTGTGAGTCTATAGATGTTTTGTACAGGGAAAGAGCAGGACCCATATTTATCTTAGCTGGCAACAAACCCCCGCACGTGGGCTTGTGAAATAAACATGGGGAATAGGGGTGACCAGGAGGCCCTCGTGCACTCAAATAGCTGAGATTGAGTAGACACGTTAAGGCAGAGACTGGTGAGCCTTCACATGGAGCTCGCGTCCACGAGAGCGGTCATTTGTTAGCGTAATGGCTGTCACATGACATTGATTGCTGCAGAGGGCTCTCTGCTGTGTCTGCACTCTGTGGTCTCCCAGTCCCCCCCACACCTGCTGTCCCATATCCAGCCCTGGACAAGGCTTTTTTTAATAAGATGTTAATCCACACAAAATAGGTTTTGATTGAGATTGCTAATTCTCAGCATTGAGGCCTCTGGTTGCAGCTCTCATACTCTTGTCTGCTAAGTTTGGACTGCAGTTCTTTCTTTTGTCATTGTTCCGTTTGTGGCCCAGCCCTGTGCAGGAGGCGTGGGCGTGAGGTGACAGGGCCTCTCCGGTGCCCAGCAGCGTTGGCTCCTTGTGTGTGCGCCCTCACGACAGCATAATCAATTTAAGAGTTTGTCTTGGGTCATTATTACCTGCTGCAGAGCCATCTGTTGGCAAGGGTGGAGGTGTGGGGTGGGGGGGGGGTGGCTGGGTGGAGGTGGTGTGGTAGGGTGGAGGGGTGGCTGGAATGGATTGAAACGCAGAGGTTTGGAACAACGGGGCACGGAGGGGTGGGTGGGGGTGGGTGGGTACATCCAGATGGCTGGAGAGAACACTTACTCCACACTGCCAAACTGGCCCTGGCATATTTAAGGGGGCCTTGACTAAATATAAGCAGCCCTTTAAGTCTTTTTTCAAAGAGGCTCTGGCTAAAAGTGTTTGACCCTGCCGCCTCCATCTCCAACTCTTCTACAACTTTCTGGGTTTTGCAGCTTTACTGTATGTAGGGAGAAAAATACAAACTTAAAATGCACTGGACAATTTCAGCCTGACTGCAGTTGTTATTATGGACACTTCACAAAGAATAATTCGTACTGAAACCATAAAGGTTTCAGACTTCCCGTTTTCTTACTGAGAAACAGTAGATACAGAGCTAAGCGAACATGTTTTTATTCCTTTTGGGGTTTTGTGTCAAAGCCACACAGCAATGACACACAAAGGAATGGAATAGAAAAGTTCCATTAATATATATGAGCTAAAAAAACTTGTACATAAGGATATATGTTTTTGAATCCACTGTACAGCTAGACAGGGTAAATACAACATTGCACCATTAAAAGAGAATCCTCTGACATTTGCATATAATCTATATATTCCAAATATCTCCACCCTGCTATACATTAAAATGCAACATTTATATATCAGAATTGTAGACTCACACGGTTAGGGGTATTAGGGTTTGGGTTAGGGGTGTTAGAGTTAGGGTTATGGACATTTTCAGCACTGTAGACCCACAGGTTTAGGGGTGTTTTCATACTAGAGGGTTTTTCCTGACCCTGGACTGCTTGCTCTGCGAGTTTGGTATGTTTGGTCAAGTGTGAAAGCGGTTTTCGATCCCGAGAGCGGTGCAGGAAATCGATCTCAGCTCTTCCTGAAATCGGAGGTCTGGAGTATGTTTCGTGTGAACTCTGATTCGGTTCGCTGCAAATGTGGAAAATATCAGCTCCTGTCGCGTCTAAACATAAACGCGACGCTATAGTGTTTGTTCCAAGCAGATTTCACTTCTGTTGTTTAGGTCCATTTGACGGGCAGGTTGTAATTCTGTTGAACTACCTATAGTGACTAACTAGAGCAGCACTGTGTTGAAACAGTGGAGATGTGTTTCCGTGGTGATGACCAGAACCACCGGCCATGTGCTTCAGTGGTAAAAAAACTCCTGATCTCTCCAGAGCACTGATGATATTATCAGGATCGTAACTGCCTCCTCTGTCACTGATCAGGGCAGTTAATAACGCCTCCTTTAGTGCTGTGCGTGTTACACTTTTGGAAAAGCACTCCTCCTTTTTGAACTTGTGTCCCTTCTATATATGACATACATGTGCGGGAAAAAAAGGAAGAGCGTTTCTGGATCAAACACAGTGTTGGTTATTTGTGATTGCCCTGCCCATGCTGTCATGCAGACCAGCCAGCGTGGCGATCTATCACTGTGTCACACACAGGAAAGACCTCATTTACACCTGAAGGTGACATTCTATTTGTGACAGCACTGGGTGATAATGACTGATCTGTGTAAGCTGAACACTACTGAGACACTCACTATATTTAGATGCACCCTGCTTGCAAGTGACATTCACCAAAAACGAATTTCACTGGATGCAAATCTTCAGGGAATGTAGGCTACGGAGTTGCTGTCCTTTTGTCTAAAGAACGTTTGCAATTTTGTTAGACATTTATTGTACTTTGTCTCAGGGCTTTTAAAAAAATGGCTGACGTTTCACATTTTAGACATTTTAGGTTCTGAGCTGTTATCAGAAACATGTCATCACATGGACTAAGGATGGGCTGCAGGAGTCAGGGCTGCACTGGGCCCGTTTCCCAAATTTCCCCTTTAGGACTTTGCCCAAAATGTAAGAATTTTTTCTTTGGTTTGATAAAAATTCTCATGTAAAATAAGTTAGTAATAATAGTTATTGTAACGTATTGAACAGGCAGAGAGGGATCCAAATGCGGAAGAACACCGCTTTTATTGAAATGAAACGTTGGTACAAGCACAGGCAGGTGTATCACGAGCACTAGTAACAACTGCGTTGTCTTGGCGTGGTCAGGACGGTCCAGGGTCATACCGGGGAAGCCGAAGTCAGGAGGTACAGAGGGACTAGGCAGGAGACGAGGTCGGGGACGTAAGCGAGGGTCGGAACACAGGAAAGCAGACAGGTAATAGAAAGGCTTGGTATGCGGCATGAGTCGGCAATACTTCGCGACTAGGAAGTGGAATGTGGGCGTTTAAGTAGAGATACAGGGGGTGTGGTGATGAGTGTCAGGTGAGGCTGGTTAGGTGGAGATCAGGTGGCATTCCTTACAGTTATAATGTAGTTATTTAGTAATGATAGTAATAGAATTTTGTTATAATAAGCAGTCAATTTAGAGACAGATAAAATCATTTGCTGTTGTTTTGTTTTTATCCAGATTGTCAAAGTTAAACTGCTTAGACTGATTAGATTGAGCATATGTGCACATATGGGATTAGGTGCCTGATAACAAGTATGAAATGATGCGGTTAGTGTACAGACCCTCAGACGTGAGGCTAACCGTAGTCAGGACACAGATGTTGCCGGACAGATTCAGAGAAATGAAGACCTCTGACCTCTGAAGTTGTGGCCCAAAGCCAGAGTGTAGTTTTATCTGATCAGTGTACGCTGTTCACGGTTGGGTGGGTCACCAGGACACTGAGAGAACCACAATGCTCCAATATTCATGAAGTTGTTCATATTTTTATGGTAAACATGAACAAACAAATATGTAATACATTTCCCTAATTTAAAAATGTAATTGCTGCTAAAGGTTTTTCATGTATTGTACTAGGAATATGTTTATCACCATGGAGATCTGGAAGAATGGGTAATGTGTTTACATCAAGCACACACCTTGCTGAAAAAATGACCACAGCTGTAGTAATTTAAATGATTATCAGTTTGTCCAAACTTAAATGGCTGTAATACATTCCAGTTTAATCCTGTGCCTGCTTTGTCAGAAATATAGGCTAATCCCAACGAGACACACACGCACTGATCAAACTCGGTCATTTATCGTGAATGTGCCAAACTCGACTTGCACATCCCGGTGATGCTCCTGAAGTTTACGGATGAATCTCCACGGGTCACGTGACGACAATCAGAGAGCAGTTCACCATAGACGTCAGCGCAGCTAATGGTGGGATGATTGTACGAGTCATTCTTCATTTCTAGCCTGACCATGTGCTTAACAAAGTGCACCAAACGTTGTCATCACATCTCACATGCGCTGACTCCCCCACACAACCACCCCCCCTGCCGGACGACACACTGCGCTAATACACTTATGCCCAACAGGTTTTCTTTGCTGCACTGGGGAAATCAGAAAGCTGTTTAGCTGTAGATTTATACCTTCAAAGAGGAAAATGTTGGTTTAAAAAAGATTCCCACAGTACAAAGAGTTTCACAGCGGAGACCGGTCCTCTCCCTGCGCATTTCGGAGGATTCTAATGAACGAGTGTTAGTGTAATTCCAGCTGTAACGATCTTGGTGCCTGTCTTAATCCCTGTTAGGGGGTTCAAGCTGTGCTGATTCTCTTTATCGAATCTGCCACAGACTGCATTCCACAGTGGTATGAATGGATGCAATATCTCCCTCTGCACTTTAGGGTGATAGATAGCCTCAATAATCATGATTCCACTTTAGAGCCCTCCGAGTAGAAGTGTGTTTAATAGATGCATGTGTATGTCATTGATCTGTTGCTCTGGTGGGTCTGTTCCTGCAACAGGCATCGTGGCTTCTGAATCAGATACGTCTCCATCATGCTGGTGTCTCCGGCACCTCTGTGTATTGATCAGAATTCACAAGTCAAGCGTTTCTCACTGCTGGGACGGAGACCAGCGCTGGTTCGTCCAGCTGTTTTTCACAACTGCTCCACATACAGACGAAAACGAGGGAGACGTTTAATAAGACTTTCCGTTCTTTGATGATGAAGCGCTCAGCTGTCGTGCTTTCAAACAGATGAGTTTGTCCCATACTGGATATGATCATTCTTCAGCTTTGACATCTTGGAAAAGCTCACAGTTGATTGGGTAGGAAACCAGTTTTTAACTGGTCTCAGGCTTTGTTAAACCTGGCTTGTTCATGACAACTTGAAAACATTTCTGTTCTAATTACCTTCAGACCTGTGCAGCTCTGCTCTGAACTGTGTTATCTTTAGCCCCGTGTATTGGGGTGCAGGGTTGGAATGATTGACACCTGGTTTCATGCTGTTTAACTAAGGCCCCTGACAGACTCCTCTCTGGCCAGATGATGGTGAAACAGTGCTAGGCGCTGCCCACACTCCTCGATTTTTTTGTTCTTCATTCTCCTGTGGCGAAGACCAAAGTTAAGCAGCCCTTTAGCGGTGTAGCAGCGGGGATCTGCTTAGTCCTTATGTTTGGTCCGGGCGCAGTTAGACTGCTGTAAATGTCACATTCTGCAACATTGCACATTGTTTTCTGTTTAGTCATGCACACTAATACTGAGCATTTCCCATGAGTAGGTGGCTCAGGTGACGTGTGGCAGTCACACTGCAGTTCTGCTGAGATTTCCATGTTCTGTAGTATTGTACTTTTGCATAACGTCTGTGGCTATCAACACACCCACCCAGCTGCCTTCAAGCTGACAGCCATGCAGTCTGTGCAGTGTGTCCCACACAGGGGCCCCCCCATCTTGTGTGACACCTGTGTGGCCCAGGCCATCAAGCACTGCCTGCGTGTCTACGCGTGCTGCAATGCCTGAGAGGCACTGTCAGTCTGTCTACACATGGCACACTGCCTGAGAGGCACTGCTGGTCTGTCTACACATGGCACACTGTCTGAGAGGCACTGCTGGTCTGTCTACACATGGCACACTGTCTGAGAGGCACTGTTAGTCTGTCTACACATGGTGCCCTACCTGAGAGGCACTGTTAGTCTGTCTACACGTGGTGCCCTACCTGAGAGGCACTGTTGGTCTGTCTACACATGGCACATTGCCTGAGAGGCACTGTTAGTCTGTCTACACATGGCACACTGCCTGAGTGGAACTGTTGGTCTGTCTACACATGGCACACTGCCTGAGAGGCACTGTTAGTCTGTCTACACATGGCACGCTGCCTGAGAGGCACTGTGAGTCTGTCCACACATGGCACACTGCCTGAGAGGCACTGTTAGTCTGTCCACACATGGCACACTGCCTGAGAGGCACTGTTAGTCTGTCCACACATGGCACACTGCCTCGCCTGCCACCCACGATGCCCTGGACCAGTGCCAATGCTGCTGACATGGGGGCCAGTTTCAGGTACACTTCAGATCTACCACAGGATGCTTCATTAATATTGATTAAGTCAAGCATGAAAATGCACAAATCACATAGAATCTGCCAGCTGAAGAGGCCTTTGCATTCTGCCTCTCCTCCCCTCCCTTTGGAGAGCCCCCCAGGTAGAGATCCTCTCAGGTAGAGAGCCTCCCAGGTAGATATCCCCCCAAGTAGAGATCCTCCCAGGTAGAGATCCTCCCAGGTAGAGATCCCCCCAGGTAGAGATCCTCCCAGGTAGAGAGCCTCATGGGTAGAGATCCTTCCAGGCAGAGTGCCCCCCAGGTAGAGAGCCCCCCAGGTAGAGAGCCTCCCAGGTAGATATCCCCCCAAGTAGAGATCCTTCCAGGCAGAGTGCCCCCCAGGTAGAGAGCCCCCCAGGTAGAGAGCATCCCATTCAAATACAATGGACACAAAATAAATCATGTTTTTGCTCCAAAAACAAGAGAATGCTGCTCTGCCTGGTCTGATCTAACAGCAATCATGGAGATGAAATGCCTGTGTACATGCGTGTGCGTGCGTGAGTGCATGTATATGTGTGTGAGTGGAATCAGAGAGTTTAACATGCAGAGAACATTTAATTTTAACTTTATATAATGACTGTGTGTACGTGTGTGTGAGCAAGTGGAATCTGAGTGTTTAACATGCAGAGAACATTTTATTTTATCAGGGGATCCCCCCCCCCCCCCGATGTCAGATGAGGTTTTTATTGTATCTTTACTGTACCCCAGTTCTCTTCGTGCCTCTCCTTGGAAAGCCTTGCATTGCTAACACAGTGGATGCAGTAGTGGCTGTCTGACATAGCTGAAGGCTTTGTGTCTATGAGGTAGTGGTAACCACACAATTACATGTGAAGTGTTATTTTATTTACCTTCGTTCACGCGCTTTCACGTGTGAAAGTGAAAAGTAATCTGTTCACCATCTAGATCTTCTGCTTAATATTCAAATATGCGCATTTTAATTGGCATAGATTTTATTTCTGTCTATCATGATGGAACAATTCTGATTATAGTACCATGATCGCAAACCGAATCATCTCACTTTATTTGATGTTTTATGATGCGTTTCTGTCAAGTCCCATTTTAATCATAGTGTAATCTCTCCACCGCAATCTCCATTTGTGTGTGTGTGTGTGTGTGTGTGTGTGTGTGTGTGTGTGTGTGTGTGTGTGTGTGTGCAGGTCAAGATATGGCGTACAGGATGGTGCGTGCCAGCCGCGTTAACTCCACACTCACACGTGACCTGGACACTGAGGACCTGCAGGGGGCGCCACTTGAGATGGAGTGGGAGATGGAGAAGGAGCTGGAGGAGCCGGGCCTGGACCGCTTCCGCCTGGAGGGTATGGAGACGCGACCTGACCCGGACATGGAGCCCATCCAGCTGTCTATGTCTCCCCACGGGCACTTCCAGCGCCTGCAGGAAGACCCTAACTACGCCTCCTGCTCCAGCAGGGTCCTCCCCCAGGGCCAGAGGAGCAGTGGGACCTGCGTGGCCAAGTACCTGCTGGCCGTGGCAGGAGTCTTCCTCCTGGGACTGCTCGTCGGCCTGTACGCCCAAAGCCCCAGGAAGCAGCCTGACAAACCCAGCACGAGGCCGGACCTTCTGGAACGGGTCACGCAGAGCATCACGGCCGAGAAGATCCAGACACTCTTCAGGTCAGCACAATCTGTTACTCCGTTCACTACTAAACAGCCTTTTAAAATTTTCAACCAAATAGAAAACTGGATTATTGGTATTCCAATCATTATTGATCTAAATTCAGCTAAGCTTTTAATTAATAAGTAATGCAGATAATTCAGTGTTGCTGTGGAGTTAGACTCCATGATCACGTTAAAGACGGAGGCTGCACAGAGCCACAAAACTTCAGGGTGAGGAAAAACTGCCTTGTAGCAAACATGGAGGTTGAATGAAGGCACTGTAGTGTAGCGGAGGCTTGAAGGACACTCTGGCCTGCCGTCCCTGCATACCAGATGCGGTTTCTCTAAGGACAGGCGCTGTGGGAGCCGCCTGCCCCCGACACAGTCCTGCAGGCAGAGAACAGAACAGCCTATATCCCCCAGTGGTGATACCATGTACTGTGCACCTCATGCAACCAGCCACATGCACGTGACTCGCACGGAGACTGACATCTCACGCGGGTAACAAAGCTAAAATGATACATTCAACCTCACGTGGGTAGATGCGGTTTTGGAGTCGGAGATCACAAGAAGCACGTGTATGTGTGTTAGAGAGATAACTCACGCTTTCAGTTTGTGCTGAACTGAGTCAGTCTCACTCCCGAAACAGTGTTTTCAGGACTGTTGATTCATTATTTATTTCATCACATTCATTGTTCGCTCTGAACTGCTGGTAGCCTGGTTCAGACCTTTTCTGGAGCTAACAAGGCAACCTCATAATGGGCAAAGGCTGCAAAGGCAAGAAGTCATAATATTGTGATCGCTTATTCAGGCCACATCTCCGCCTTCCCGGCATTCACAACAGTGCCTACGGAAATGAGAATATTTATAAAGATAATTGCATTATTTACAGTGCAGTGGAAATGGAGTGCAGTCTGTTGTGGGGAGGTGGTGTGTTTGGAGTGGTGTATATGGGGAAATGGTGTGTTTGGATTAAGTCACATTGGGCCAACAAGAAGCAGTTTCAAGATGGAGATTTCATGAGGAACCTGGAGAAATGAGACAACTGTGTCTCAAGGTAGGAGCAGATCACTCTGTCTCCTGTGTCTCATAGTAGGAGCAGATCACTCTGTCTCCTGTGTCTCGAGGTAGGAGCAGATCACCCTGTCTCCTGTGTCTCATAGTAGGAGCAGATCGCCCTGTCTCCTGTGTCTCGAGGTAGGAGCAGATCGCCCTGTCTCCTGCGTCTCGAGGTAGGAGCAGATCGCCCTGTCTCCTGCGTCTCGAGGTAGGAGCAGATCGCCCTGTCTCCTGTGTCTCGAGGTAGGAGCAGATCACTCTGTCTCCTGCGTCTCGAGGTAGGAGCAGATCGCCCTGTCTCCTGTGTCTCATAGTAGGAGCAGATCGCTCTGTCTCCTGTGTCTCGAGGTAGGAGTAGATCGCCCTGTCTCCTGGGTCTCGAGGTAGGAGCAGATCATCCTCTCTCCTGCGTCTCGAGGTAGGAGCAGATCACTCTGTCTCCTGTGCCTCATGGTAGGAGCAGATCACTCTGTCTCCTGTGCCTCATGGTAGGAGCTGATTGCCCTGTCTCCTGTGTCTCGAGGTAGGAGCAGATCACTCTGTCTCCTGTGCCTCATGGTAGGAGCAGATCACCCTGTCTCCTGTGTCTCGAGGTAGGAGCAGATCACTCTGTCTCCTGTGCCTCATGGTAGGAGCTGATTGCCCTGTCTCCTGTGTCTCGAGGTAGGAGCAGATCACTCTGTCTCCTGTGCCTCATGGTAGGAGCAGATCACTCTGTCTCCTGGGTCTCGAGGTAGGAGCAGATCACTCTGTCTCCTGTGCCTCATGGTAGGAGCAGATCACTCTGTCTCCTGTGTCTCATGGTAGGAGCAGATCACTCTGTCTCCTGCGTCTCATGATAGGAGCTGATTGCCCTGTCTCCTGCGTCTCATGGTAGGAGCAGATCTCCTCTTCTCCTACATTAATCGGAGGCCTCTCCAGCCTGTCAGAAATGCTTGGCTGGAGATTGAAGAAGGCTTTGAAGACCTTCCTCTAACTGGTTCAGTGCACATGCTAATAACCTCATTAGAACTAATTCAGGACATCAGCTCTGGCTGGCTTCTGAGTTTCCTGCTGCACATTTTCTGTGCGGTGCTCTTGTCAATAGAACAAAACCGCGTCACTTACATGAGGGACTGTAAAGGAAAACATTCAGATGCCATGGTGTGTTGATAGTCATTTGTCTTCATTGACTGGTAGGTCCAGATCCAACTACAATAAAAAATGATATTTCATTTTTTCACCAGGCAAGGAGCATTCACATACTTACACATATACACAGGTCCATTGTCCTATTTTCATTCACTCTGTTGTTTCTCAGTTAATTGCCTCTTCTGTAGAGGACTTTCTGCCATGCCACTATGTTTATTTCTTAGATTCTGATCCCATTTGCACTTCAAAGACTGTGTGGATGAAGAACAGTTCCAGTAAAATTGGATTAGCCCAGAATCCCTAGAAGAAGTGTGTTTCTCACTGTTTGGGTCTCTCTAATGGCCTGTTTTTCTCCGTGAGGCTCTCACTCTTAATTACAGGACCATAATTGATACAGCCAGGCTGGCTGTGTGCATTCTTTGTGCTCTTTAAACACCA